>NC_133618.1:220186403-220251403 GCF_048593235.1 Sminthopsis crassicaudata
TGCATATACCTTGTTTATATATTTTTGTTCAGTCATGTCCAATTCTTCACGATTCCATTTGGAGTTTTCTAGGCAAACACTGGAATGGTTTGCTATTAGGATTACTACCTAGTAATCCTAACAGTTTGCCATTTCCTTCTCCAGCTCATTTTACAGATGGGGAAACTGGGACAAATAGGATGAAGTGAATTTGCCTAGGCTCACACAGCTGGTAATTTTCTAAGATCACCTTTGAATTCAGGTCTTCCTGACTACTGGCCTGGTGCCTTTGTTACTGTTCCATCTTACTGCCCTTGTTTGTATAGTTTTATACAAATTCTCTCCCTTATTTGACCCTTCCCTCTTGAGAACAGCAATTGTCTTTTGCCTTTCTAGGTATCTCCAGTGCTTAGTATGGTACCTGGAACATATTAGGCACTTAATAAATGTTTGTTGAATGACTATAAAAATGAACAATTTTTTTTATAAATTGATAAGGAATGGAATAAGCAGAACCAGAACTATTTACAAAAAAAAAGTAAAAATACCTAATTTATGTGTTCATTGCCATTCCAATTAAATTAACAAAAAAATTATTTTACTGAGCTAAAAAAATATCATTTTGGGAGAACAAAGTATCAGGAATTTCAAAAAAAGCTAGAGGAAAAAAGATGTTAAAGGAAGGAGATTCAGCAGTATCAGATTTTAAATTATAATGCATGAGCATTATTGAAGTGTAAAATGAATCATTTTTATTACTTTAAATTAAAATTTTCTTGTATAACTAAGACCAATGTAACTAAGATAGAAGGAATGTAGAAAATTAGAGATGAAATCTTCATGAATAATCTCTCAGATAGGATGTGATTGTGTTGGAATAATGCTGTGGCTTAGGGAATGATAAGCTGGTTGATTTAGAAGTATAGAGAAAGACTTAGATCTATGAAGGAAAAATATTATTTCACCTCCAGAGAGATGATAGGTGGAAATATGCATAGTGTAATCTTACATATATGTGTATATAAGTATGTGTGTGTGTGTTTGTAGATATCTATGTACAGGCATATATTTGGGTTTAATTATAACGTCCAGGAGGTTAGGGGAGTGGGGGTGGAGGGAGAAGATTAAAAAAATAAAGTAAAAAGTTCCCAATAGAGAACAAAAGAAAATCTTGAAGTAAAGAAATGCTCTGTCTCTTTGAAATAAATGTATAGTTTTATTATATAGGTTTTCTTGAAATAGAAATTTATTGTTTTATATTCAATCTTCTTTTGTGTTCTGCTGTGAACATGGAATTTTTTTCTAGTTTTGTATTTAAGTTTAAAATGAATAAAAAAATTTACCAAAGAAAAACTAAAATTAATTTTTTAGAATCTAATGATTTTTAAATTATCTCTATTTATCTTGCTTATTGAGTTGTTTTTGTTAGCAGAAGCTTCATTTGTTCTCGTTTTTCAATTTTATTCAAATACCTTATTCTTTTTGCTATTTTGTCTTGGGAGATATCTATAACTTAGGAAAGATTTTCCCCCTATGTTATTCATTCTCCTTTTGAACACTCTAAATTTCACTTTTTCTTGTTTGTTTCAATTCTTTTTTCATCTCTTCCAGACTCTCAAATTCTAGTGACCAATCTACTCTTTTTCTAAGATTCTTTTTGCAATTACAGTACAGATTTTTTTCTTCTTGGGTTTTATCTTGAAATTTTCAGTATTTCATTGATTTTCTCAAGTCTTCTGCTTCAGATTTTGTATTGGAACCTTGTATCAGATTGGTTATGCTTCCTCATAAACTTTTGGATGGGGTGATTAGGCTCAAGTACTAAGTCTGTCTGTAGTGACAAAATAGGACTCTGCAATATCAAGGTTAGGTCATCATGCTCTTGTTGCAGTCTGTATGTCATTATCTCATCTGTATTCAGGAAAAGATGACTAAACCTTCGATTTTAGTGTTGTTGGAAATTTTTCTAGGACCAAACCTTAATTACTTCTGCTATTCTGGCCTGAGATATGAGTAGGTGAATGAATAAATATTTGAATGAATGAACAAATGAAAAAATTTATTAAGTGCTTATAGATAAGTACTGTGTTAAACATTATGAATACAAATATAAGCAAGAAAGTCCCTGATCTAAAGGAGAGTAAATTTTAATAAGAGAATACAGCATATTTAAGGGAGTGATTGTCAAGGAGAATTTTGGCCAGAAAAGTCAAGAGAATAGTAATTGAAGTAATAGATTAATTTATTGATATGCCTTTTCTAGAAATAATAATGTTGATCATAGGATCATTCCTCTAGACCTAGAAGGGACCTCCAATGTCATTTAGTCCATTCACCTCATTTTATAGGTAAGGAAACTGAGGTCCCAGAAACATTAAATAACTTGTTCAAGATCACACAGATAAAAAAGCATCAGAGGCTAAACTCAGGCCTTCTGGATCTAGAATCCATGTTTCTAGTCCTGCAAGTGATGATTATCATTTTCAGATCTACAGTTGGAAATCTACTGTGGGTGGAGGGAAGACAAGAAGGCATAAATGAAGATAGCTAAGAACTTGTGTGGTGAACCTTCAATCAGGCAAGGCAAGATCAATGCTAGCCAATTAGAGCCTGAGGCTCTCAGGAGCTTGGGTTCAGGTACAAGGTAGAGGCTAGAAAGCAGGTGGTTTGTCAAAGAGACTTGAAGGTTCGAGATCCCTGGAATTGAGAACACATCCTACTTATTACCTTGACTTCTTTGATTCTGAGACCAATACATTGCTTTGATGTCAGTTTTTTGGAGTAGCTCCATCAGGTAGATAAGACCGCAACTCAATGCAAGATTCAGGTATGTCAAGCAGAGGACCTGTCACAGACCCCCATCTTATCCGTTTTTCTTCTTCATTTTTAGGTCTATCTCCAAGAGAGGAGGGAGGGAGGGAAGGAGGGAAAGCAATTTAAGATTAATATAATTATATGACATATAATTATTAATTTATTATAATTATTATGTAGTATTATATTATATATAATTATAATTATTATATTAATATAATAAACCAAGCAAAAGGGAATGATTCCAACATAAACTAGCAACTGAAAGAAAAAATCTTAACGAGCTTATTTCCAAGGTGCTTAATAAATGTTAATTAACTGATGGATAATGTAGCTATTCCTGGAAGTGAACTGCAGAAACCACAGCACCAGTGGAGTAATCCATCACAAGAGCCACATAGGACCAGCAGAGGGCTTGAAACCAACAGGGAGCCGACCTGGCTAAAGTAGCATGATGATATCACTAGAATACATCATCACTACATCAGAAACACAACCTTAAGATATTTCCTCCATTCATGTGTCCAGTCATACATATGCCCACTCTTCCCACTGATAGATAAAAAGATTAAAAACAGATAGACAGAAAGTCAGAGACAGAGATAGAAAGGGAAAAAAAAGAAGAAACGGGAGGGAGAGGAGGAGGAGGAGATGGGGGAGACTCCCCACAGAATTAGAATTTGGCAGTATCAGAAGAGAACTAAATTGGAATAATTCTAACTCCTGGCTCTCATAGACTAACTATGCAATATTGGATGAGTGACCTTTCCTCTTTAGCTCTCAGGTTCCATTCTTTAAAATTAGTAGATTGAACTGAATGATCTCTAAGGTTCTATTTATCAATGAATCCTTTGATTCTGTGTAGTGCTATAATGAAGTACTTTTTCCCCCTGAGGCAATTGGGGTTAAGTGACTTAGTGTTTGAAGTACTTTTAAGATAGGGTTTTGTCAGAGAGGTTTTTCAATAATATGTCATGAGGCAGCATGGGGGAGTTTTGCCTTGATATCAGAAAGATTCTGCCTCTGACACATACTAGCTCAGCTTTCAGAGGCCAGGGACCTAACCTCTTGATACCCTCAAAAATTGATCTTCATTGCTAAAGGGATGTTCTGGTAGTTTTCCAAACAGGAAAAAAAAAAAAAAAAAAGGAATTCTGGGGCAAAAGAAAAAAAAAAAAAAGTCTGGCATATAGAAGGTCTCCATTTCTACTATCCAATTTCATTTTACATATTTAAAAAACTGAGACTCAGAAGAGTAAAGTGATTGGCCAAAAATCATACAACTGCCTTCTGACTCTAGTCTGTGTGTTTATGTCTCTCTTTCTCTGCCTCTATGTGTCTGTCTCTCTCCCTGTCTTTTTATGTTTCTCTTTTGTCTCTCTCTGTGTGTCTGTGTGTGTGTGTCTATCTGTCTCTACCTCTATCACTGTCTTTGTCTCTGTTTCTCTATCTTTCTGTCTCTCTCATAAAAGCATTAGAGAGTTCCATTCCTATGAAAAATATTATTAATTAAACTAATAACAAACTGAGCCTTCAAGCATTGTAATGGGAACAGAGCAACACAGTTCTATATAAATGAGAATTTTAAAAAAATCTATTATCATTATGAACAATTAGGAATGTGATTTAAAATCAAGTTACTTATTTGGTTTTTTTGAAAGAAATTTAGTAATAAAAATCTTTTATATATATATATATATATATTTTATATATATATAAATATATTTTATATATATAAATAAATTTTATATATATATATATATATATATAGTAATATCCACATAGTGTTTCCTCTATTATATAGTGGAAAAAAAATCTTTGAAATCAGCAAATGACCATGTCATTCTGAGCCTCACTTTTTCATCTATAAAATGAAAATAATAACCACTTTCCTTTCCTAACCCACAAGACTGTGCTTAGGAAAGATACTTCAAAATAATAAAATGCTACATTCATATAGTTCAATCTATTATTATTAATTATATTTCTTAGGAATACATATAAAGTACAAGTGACACATAAGAGAATAGATACATTATGGACATCAGTGGACTTAAACATTATAATCTTAAACATGCAAATCTTTATTAAAGATGTAAAATTTTTAGATTTTACAAATTAATATCTTACAAATAAGAAAATTAAAGAGAAGGAACATGATTTGCTCTGGATCATGAAGAAGACAACTAATAGATTCAGGATTCAAATCGAGGTCCTTTAATCCGAAAACCACTGTTTTATCCAATGTGTCATACTAGCTTTAAGCAAAAATATATGTAACTAAGAAAGAAAATAGTCATATAACAAAATGAGTAATGTCATTTAGGAAATAGCTTTAAAAAAAACCCAATCATGGTATATGAATGTCATAGAATGTTATTGTATTGTGGGCAATGATTGTGTGGTGGAAAAGATCCTACTTTAGAGAATGTTCACCCTTCTTCTTGGTGAGTTATACAGACCAAATTCTAATGATAGGTTCCTTATTTATCATGACTATGATAAATGTGGAAATGTCTATGAATTGATGCAAAGTTAACAAAACAATTAGGAAATCAATATATGTGACTACAAATGGGGGAAAAACCAACAAGAACAAAACAATAGCATATAATTGTCAGATTTTCTAATTGTTCATTTTGCAAAACTTTTTTTCCCTTATTTCTCTTTCTTAGTCTTCATTATAAAAAATGTCTCTCAGGGGAAAGGAAATGAGAGGAACATACTGGTAAATGTAAGTGATATAAACCAAAAAAAATTAATGAAATATATTAGTATTGTAAGGATAACAAATAGGCAGCTGATCTCAGAAAAACCTGGAAATTCTTTCATGAATTCAAGCAAAATAAAATGTACTGTATATAAAATAATAATTGTGAATGACTGCTATTCTCAGCAATAAAATGATCCACAACTACTCTGAAGGATCTATGATGAAAATTACTATCCATATCCAGAGAAAGAACTGATTGTGTCTGAATCCAAATTAAAGCATATTCTTTTTTTAAAACTTTATTTTTCTTGAGGCTTTCTGGGGAAAGTGGGGTAGAGAGCTATGTTTTTTTTCACAACTTGATTTTTATGGAAATGTGCCTTCTTAATGGGAGTGTAGAGAAGGAAGATAGAGATCTGGAACTCAAAAACAAATATTAAAATATTGTTTTATATGTAGCTGGGGAAAAAATATTAAAGAAAAAATAAATAGCAGGTAAATGCTATCCTGAACTCCACAACAGGTTTCAAGAGTAAAAGGAAGGCCTTCCAAGTTTGGGATTAACTTGGAGAATTCAAAGAAAGATGCAGATTCACACAGGAAAACAAAGTATGAACAAGCCACAAATGGATAGAATGTCTAATCCAATAAGATTGTAGGTTCAGTGGAGTATAAAAAAAAATCTATAAATATATCTGTATCTGTTTGTAAAAAAATCTGTAAAGTCTGACTTCACAAACTGATCTTTGTTATATACTATTTATATCATTCAAAGCCCAATGGTCCAAGAAGAATTAGATCTCTTTCTTCTCTGGCTGCTCTTTTGTTAAAGATAAAAGTCCACCCAGGCTTGTTGTGTAAATCAGCATGATCCTTACTCAAAGATTGTAAAATATATCAATCTGCTAGAAAATGACAATAATAGCTGTTATCTATAGTGTGGCTTAAAATTTACAAAACACTTTAAGATTAAAAAATTAATTGACTTGCTCAAGGTTCCACAAATAGTAATAAAACTTAAATATTAATCCATTTGCCCCAAATTTATTAAGATTGTGAACTCCATGAGGGCAATGACATGTCTCATTCATCTTTTAGTATTGCCTAGCTACCCCTAGTCTCAAAACCTAATATGATACCCTCTTCATAGTAAGTGCTTAGTAAATAAATGTTTATTGAGTAATGGATGAAGAATGAATGAATACTTAAAAGTCTAACCTTATTCAAACTGGAAGGGATCTTTGAGGTTCTCTAGTCATAAAATGTTAAAGTTGTAAAGGATTTTAAAATATATTGAGCATCTAGGTAACCACATGGCAGACAGAGAACTGGATTTGAAATCAAGAAGAACTAAGTTCAAATCTAGCTTTAGACATTTACTCAGCCATGTGACTTACAAGTCATTTGTTATAAGCAAGTCACTTAGTTTCTTCATCCGTAAAATGAGCTGAAGAATTAAATGCCAAACCACTCCAGTATCTTTGTCAAAAAACCTCCAAATGGAATCACAGAAAGTTGGATACTACTTAAAACAACTAAACACAAAAAAATCCAAGATGATAGTTTAAGACTGTTCTCACACATCAAAGTATTCTGAAACGCTAAGTGGGATGATTTCCCAATATTCCATACCCCTTCTGAATCTCCAGTCCCTGGCAAAGCAAGAGGTTGGAAATGGTTTCCCTTAAAATCAAAGCAATCAAATGCATTGTGTCAAAATGTACTGATTCTTTTATTATACAAATGGTCCTTTTCATGCATGCTGCAATTTCACCAATGTCAATGACTGAATTTGCATATCATACATTTTTGGATTTGTTTAATGAAAATCACTACTTTCTTTTTATGTTTTTTTCAAGAACTATCCTCATTTCAAATCTGGTCTCAGACACTTAACACTTCCTAGCTGTGTGACCCTTGGGAAGTCACTAAACCCCAGCCTCAGGAAAAAAAAAAAAAAAAAAAAAAAAAGAACTCTCCTCATCTCAGATGAATTTTGATGTAGAGTTCCATCAGGAGTTAAATGATTAACATTGGACTCAAATACAATCAAAATTTAATAATGGAGTAATAATACCAGCTTAATTATGCCAGCTTTTGGTGGTTATTTTTAAAACATTAAGATTGTAGGCAGAAAGCATAATTACATACCTAGAGATATTTCAGTGGTTTAAAACTCATTTTTTTTTTAACTTCTAGGCATCTGGTTAGTATAATGGGCATTTTTATTCATGGGCAATAACAAAAGCCAAGTATTTTTTTAAAAAATTAAGTGTAGTATTGAAGTCATGTATGCTTTAACATATAATTTGTAGAAAATAATCACGATATCAACATAACCCATTTTATAAGGTATGTTAATCTGATTGTCTCTTTTATTGACAGCATTTAAGTTCAAGATTGAAGTTCCATGATATCTAACCCTACATCCTGGCAACTGAATTGAAGATGAATGAGTGATTGGATAGATGAACAAATAGCTTTCTTCAATCCAATTCACATAATTTATTACAGACCACATGTCCAAACAAAGGATACACATGATTGAAAACAGAATATTGCCAACTCTTTATAGGACCCTAGGAGATCTTTCCTGTACTAGCAAGAACTAAGTGGGAGAAGGGATACCTCCTCTCACCATTTGATAGGTAGAAACTGCCAATTGATAGTAATGATACCAGGAGCAGCTAGATAGAGATAGCAGCAGTAAATAGAGCACTGGAATCAGAAGGACCTGAGTTCAAATGTGACTTCAGACACTTAACACTTACAAGCTGTGTGACACTGGGCAAGTCACTTAATCCCAATTGCCTCAGGGAAAAAAAGATATTTATAATACTACTAAGAAGGATAAAGCCAAGAATATTCATGGATCCCTCTCTATTAATGGTTATGATGGCTACAATGGTACAGTTGCACAAAGGTTACATAGTACAGTGGCTAGATTTGGAGAAAGACCTGAGTTTGAATCTTGCCTTGGGCATTTTTATTGGCTATGTAACTATGGGTAAATCATATCTCTCTGGCATACAATCTCCTCATCTGTTAAATAGTTAGGGATGAACTCTCCAGTGTCTTCAAATTCTGAATTTATGGTTCCCATATTTCTAATTTATTACATTGTTCTCCTGGAACTGATCTTAATAGAGCTGTTTTACATAAAATTGTGATTTTGAGGGCCCAAAAGTGAAGGTTCCACTTACCTACTTTAGACTTTTGCACAGGAGAAAGGATGTTGGATTGAATTTAGAAGACATCTGAGTTTGAGTTCTTCCTCTTTTACTTGATAGCTGTATAATCATAGACAAGTCATTTAGCTTCTCTGGGCTTCAGTTTCCTTATTTTTAAAATGGAAGTAATTTGTAAAAGAGCAATATAAAGGTTTAAAAAAAATTTTTTGCTCTTTCCTTGAGCCATTCTAGGTAATCACTTAAAATAGTGAGGAACTCTCTTGATTCAGAGAAATCATGCAAGTCTAGGGGCTCAAATCTCCGGGTCCACTTCAAGAGAACCTATGAAACAGCTTAAGTTATCAAGGACATGCATATCCAAAAAGCTACCAAGTATTTAAAAGATGTCACATTAAGAAACAATGTGTTCCCTTCCACTGATGTAATGATAGAGTTGGCAAGTATACTTAAGCTAAACAGTAGGATTGGATGCTGGGTCAATGATGCTTAAAAATGCAGAGAGTAATGCAGAACCGAAGGGTTTGGATGTGGATTCCCTTGTCATTGAGTATATCCAGGTTAATAAGGCTCCCAAAATACTTATAGAACTTATAGAACTCATGGTCAAATCAACCCATACATGAGTTCTCCTTGCCATAGGGAGATGATACTTACTGAAAAGAAATTATTCCAAAACCAGAAGAGGAGGTTGCTCAAAAGAAAAAGGTATCCCAAAGGGGAAAAAAAAAGTTTATGGCATGGGAGTAAATATGACAGCATAAATAAAAGTACTCTAAAAAAAGAAAAAAGAAAAAAAATTGCCGTGAATACTTGTAGAGGAGAAACAGTATAAAGTATTTCATCAAGGATACCTATGACCAGAAAAACTGAATTTATGAAAATTGTGCATGTTCTACTGGTGTCTATGCAATATTAGATTTAAAGCATGGCCTTGAAGCACTGGTTGTACTCCTATGAAAGATTATCCAAGAAGAAAGAAGAAAGAAAGAAAGAAAGAAAGAAAGAAAGAAAGAAAGAAAGAAAGAAAGAAAGAAAGAAAGAAAGAAAGAAAGAAAGAAAGAAAGAAAGAAAAGAAAGAAAGAAAGAAAGAAAGAAAGAAAGAAAGAAAGAAAGAAAGAAAGAAAGAAAGGAAAGAAGAAGAAAGAAAGAAAGAAAGAAAGAAAGAAAGAAAGAAAGAAAGAAAGAAAGAAAGAAAGAAAGAAAGAAAGAAAGAAAGAAAGGAAGAAAGAAAGGAAGAAAGAAAGAAGAGAAAGAAAGAAAGGAAGAAAGAAAGAAAGAAAGAAAGAAAGAAAGAAAGAAAGAAAGAAAGAAAGAAAGAAAGAAAGAAAGAAAGAAAGAAAGAAAGGAAGAAAGGAAGGAAGAAAGAAAGAAAGAAAGAAAGAAAGAAAGAAAGAAAGAAAGAAAGAAAGAAAGAAAGAAAGAAAGAAAGAAAGAAAGAAAGAAAGAAAGAAAGAAAGAAAGAAAGAAAGAAAGAAAGAAAGAAAGAAAAGAAAAGAAAGATTAATAAAAAGACAAAAAAGTTACATTATGAGAAAGAGAGAAATTGAAATGCCAAGTTTAGGCCACTAAACTCATTGTCATTGAGTCACTGAAGATGCTTGAGCAAGTTTAGTGACATGATCAGATCTATATTTTAGGAATCTTAATCTGGAGGCTAAAAAAGAAGAGAAATTAGAAAAAAGAGAAACTGGAAATCTCCAGATTCTAGAAAATAAGAAAAATGGCCAAGTTTCTGAGACCTTAGTCAAAGGAAAGATTTCTGTGATTTTGTCTGGAAACTCTGGGTTTCTCCATTGTAAAGAATATACTATTTTGTTACAAGTTATTTCTCAACTTGTGAGAGAGGGAGAGAGACAGAGAATGGGGAGGAGGGAGGGAGGCAGGGAGGGACAGAAGGAGGAAGGGGGAGAGAGAGAGAGAGAGAGAGAGAGAGAGAGTAGAGAGATAGAGAGAGAGAGAGAGAGAGAGAGAGAGAGAGAGAGAGACAGAGACAGAGACAGAAACAGAGACAGACAGAGAGACAGAGAGAGAAGAAGAAAGAAGAAGAAGAAGAAGAAGAAGAAGAAGAAGAAGAAGAAGAAGAAGAAGAAGAAGAAGAAGAAGAAGAAGAAGAAGAGGAAGAAGAAGAAGAAGAAGAAGAAGAAGAAGAAGAAGAAGAAGAAGAAGAAGAAGAAGAAGAAGAAGAAGAAGAAGAAGAAGAAGAAGAAGAAGAAGAAGAAGAAGAAGAAGAAGAAGAAGAAGAAGAAGAAGAAGAAGAAGAAGAAGAAGAAGAAGAAGAAGAAGAAGAAGAAGAAGAAAGGGAGAGAAAGGGGAGGGGAGAAAAAGGGAGAGGGGGAAGGAGAGGGAGGAGATAGAGAAGGAGGAGAGACAGACAGAGAGGGAGAGAGAAGAAGAGAGAGATATAGACAGAGACAGACAGACAAACAGAGACAGAGACAGAGAAAATACCAATAACCAAATAGTCCAATATCACATATCTTTTAGGAGAAAATAAAAAAGGGAAATCAGTAAAATTCAAGAAATCTTAATGCTATAGTTGCCAAGGTGACCAAAATTACAGGTCTCTTGGCAACTGTCTTGTGCCAAAACTGCCTCAGAAATCCTGCAGGTATCAGCCAGGAAACGAGATCCCCTGCCTTGATAATTTTTGAAGCTATTCTCTGAGAAAAGTAGTTATAATTCATAACACATTTCTCTTTTAAAAAAATATTCTGAAATTAACAAACATAAAAAGATGAGCATTTCTAAATATGTAGTACAACACAAAAAAGAAGATATATGAAACTGTGAATATGTTCTATGCTACTTTTTTAAAATATATAATGAAATATATAATAAATTATGGCTGTTACTTTAAAACTGTCCTACTTGTACTTCCTTTTAAACTTTCACCCCTATTCCTCTCTGTATTTAAAAAAAAAAAATATATATATATATATATATATATATATATATATAATGACCTTCCTTCTCTTGTAGGATGGATTATGCTCAGTTTTTCAAATTAAATTATTTGGAGTTGCAAATCTATACCTGCTGTCTTTTGTATTCCAATATTTGGTAGATGATATTGCAAGACCTCTGCATTTGTATTAGAAATGTCAGGTTTTATGTAATTCTGATTGTGGTTTCTTGTACTTGAACTATCTAGGTTCTGGATATTTGAAATATTTTTTTCCTTGACTTGTAAACTCTAGATTTTGGCTGTACCATTCATTCCTAGGATCTTTTTCCCTTTGGAATTTCTTTTAGGTGGTGATTGTTGAGTAACTATTTCACTTTTTCCTTTATCTTAGTAAATCTAATAAAAATAAATTATGTTTTCTTGAAATACTATGTCTGAGTATTGTTCTAATCACAATTTTTACAAAATCCTATGATTCTTAAACTTTCTCTTTTTGAATTGTTTTCCAAGTCAATTGTTTTTAATCTCAGAGAACTTATATTTTTTTGGTGTTTTTTTTTTTCAGTCTCTAGATTTTATTCTAATATTTCTTGTATCTCATGAAGCCATTGATTTGTTTAATCTATTTTTATTTTCTGAGAGTTTTAAAAGTGTACAGTGTTTCCCACTTGCTAGTTATTCAGCTTCAAATTCTTCAGAAAACTTTCATTTTTCATTTGCTTAATTTCTTCCAGGAATTCATATAAATCTTATAGAAAAAGTATCTTTCCTTTGACTCTCTGCTTGCAATTGTTATAAAGTTACATTTTTTCTTTTTGAAAAGGTTAGAATTTTCAGTATCTCTGGATCTATTGTAATTTTTAGTGTTATATGACTTGTATTTACTCATCACTTCAACTTTAGTTTCTGAATTGGAGTTTATTCCAGTCCTTTATGCTATTGTGCTTTGGAGTGAGGTACTTCATGTAGTTTGATCTCTCACTGAGTTACCAAAGTTCCTGGACCAAAAACCTACATCTTCTAGGGCTGGGGTGCTTTAGATCTTTGTGGTTCAGAGTACTGGATTTTCAAGGCCCATATGGCATCTAAAGATGGAGTGCAAAGGACTTTGGAGTCTCTGAACCTGGGATGCCTCTGAGATGACCTGAACCTTGCCATGTCTAAACTGGTTACTGCTGCTCCTTATCTCTTCCAAATTTGCTGCTGTGAGTTTTTTATTAAATTGGTGTTTTCTCAGGGGAATCTTTCTATTCTCACTGAGTTACAAACTACAGGTATTTCTGGCTGTCTTTTATTGCCTAGTAGTCTTTTATTTATCTCTTATCCACCCTAAGTCTGGGTCTTCTGATGGACTCCTATTTGTCCATGCACCTCTGGCTGACTTTTTGTGCAGTTCTAGGGAAGAAGTCATTTATTATAATTTTTCATTAGGCTTCTTGATCATTATTCAGTTTGGTATAATTTTTATGTTTTTGTTAGAGTAGGTATGTGGGAGTTGGGCTGCCTGCCACTGTTCAGAAAGTTCAGTCTTGGCTGGAATACAATTTTTTCCCTTGAGAAAACTACTACATCAATAGGAAACTACTATAGTTCAAGGATCATATATATGAGGATGCCTTGGAGAAATTTAGAATGCTTGTCTGGAAAAAGGGTATGGACGTTTTAAGTAAAATTTCAAAAATCTTTATGAACTAGTTAGAACAAGTCACAGTTCCAGCAACAGTATATCAAAATGCTTGTTTTTCAATTTTACATAAACTGATGCAAAGTGAAGTAGCAGAACCAAGAAAACATTGTGCACAGAAACAGCACTATTTTACAATAAAGAACTGTGAATGACTTAGTTATTCTCAGCAGTACAATGATCCAAAACAATCCCAAAGGACAAATAATATCCATCTTCAAGGAAAGAACTGAGACTGTCTTAATAAAGACTGAAGACTGCTATTTTTCTTTTTTTTTCTTACTTTTTTCCATTCTTTTTTTTATTATAGTCTTTTTGTAATGTGGAAATGTATTAGATGATTGCACATGTATAAACTATATTGTTAGGATTACTAAGTGAGAACTCAGGTTGTCTGGACAGTGACAAGGTGAGAATTCAGGTTTTCTGGACAATTACAAGGTGAGAACTCAGGTTGACTTGATAGAGGGGGCAAGCTCATTGGCTGGGGTGGTTCTTCCCAGAAGCCCTTGCATTATCCCACGCCCATTCTCTGGGAGAATAAAAGAGAGGACTCTCAGAGATAGAAGATAGACTCTGAATTGCATCAGGCTTGACGGGGCTCTCTGCAGGAAGGGAAGTCACTTCTAAGGACAAGAGTTAACAGCAACTGCCTGGAGACAACGGTTCGTTACAGGAAGAAGAATCTGTCTGAGAGATTTGAGTAGACACAGCAGATCTCTTCCCAGAGAGTGATCCGGCAGCTTCTAGAGACGACAGCTCGTTACAATTGGCGTCCACACGTGGGGCAAGGACTTTTGCTTATCCTGACAAGAGGAGCTAGACCAGACCTTCGCAATTTGGCGCCCGAACAGGGACAGACACGGTCCTGATTCCAGTGGAAAAGCCTCCCATCCAGATCTCAGTCTCTCTGACACAGAACCGTGAGTAACGAGGAAACTTTGTTAAAGATTAAGTGAGCGTGCTAATAGATAAATAAGGAACTTAACTTGTTAAGGGATAAACCAGGAATCTCTTATAGCTGAAATGGGGCAGACGTTAGCTATATTCAATCCCTGGACCTCAGCCGACTCAACCCCAGCCCCAGAAGCAACCTCAGCTCCACCCCCATTCAGGAGTGGTACTATAGAGAGTATAATCAAGATAATTGAGGAGCAGAGTTTACTTGTAACCTGGGTACAGATTGCTAAACTCTTGGCTGCATTAAGACGCACATCCCCTTGGTTCTTAGAGGAAGAAAAGATAGATGTAGATAAATGGAAGCTAGTGGGATATGAAATGAAAGAATTTCAAGCAAAAAATGGGCCTCGTTCAATTTCTGCAGAAGTATTTTATATCTACAACATAGTTCAATTAGCCTTAAACTATCAAGCAAGTTGTAGGAGAAGGAAAAGTTCTAAAAATGAACAGAGGAGGAAGTGTGAGGAAAAAAGGAAAGATCAAGATCTTTCCCTAGAGCAAGAGGATTTAAATGAGGAATTATGGTATGATTCTCTTGAAGAAGCTTCAACCCTGCCTAGAGAACAGATTATTGACAGGCCCACATCAACCCCACCTTCAGAGATGGAGGAAGAAAGAGGGGAAGAGGCAGAAACACAAACAGAATTGCCTGTGAAGAAGCCTAAGCCTATGACAAGATTAGAAAAAGCATTGGTTAAAGCTAAGAGAAAAGGACAGGATATAAGTGATTTTATACATGCATATCCTGTGATTGAAAATACTGACTCTGTAGGTAAAAAAAGGAGAAGATATGCACCTTTAGATTTGAATACAATTAAGGATTTGAAAAAAGGTTGTACCCTTTATGGGGCTACATCAGCTTATGTCAAAATGTTACTAGATGGTTTGTCTTATGAAGTCCTAACCCCGAATGATTGGAAATCCATAGCAAGGACATGTCTGGAACCTGGAGAAAATTTATTATGGCTTGCGGAATTTCATGAATTATGTAAAATTCAAGTCAGATACAATTTGGAAATAGGAGTTAACACACAATTCACTTTTGAGCACTTAGCTGGTGAAGGTCAGTATGGAGAGAATTCGGAACAGATTAATTATACCATGACAATATATGAGCAAATTGCTAAGGCTGCAATAAAAGCTTGGGGTGTCCTTCCTGGACAGAAAGATCGTGGAGAGGCTTTCACTAAAATACAGCAAGGTCCCAATGAACCTTTTGCAGATTTTGTGGGATGTTTGCAAACTGCTGTCAAAAGAACTATTGGAGAAAATTCAGCTACAGAAATAATGACCAGACATCTGGCTAAGGAAAATGCCAACGAGATTTGCAAAAGAATTATATGGGGATTAGACAAAGATGCTCCTTTAGAGGAGATCATAAGACGCTGTGCTACAGTGGGAACAAATGCTTTTTACACCCGGACAATGATGAATGTGGAAAGACAGGGTCCCTCCTGGCAAGGGACTTCTAGAGAAACTCGGCGATGTTTTCAATGTGGAAAAATTGGACATCTAAGAGCTCGGTGTAGGTATGGAGATACAGTGAGAAGACAGGGTGAGAGAAGACCTAAAACCCCATGTCCAAAATGCAACAGAGGACTCCATTGGGCATCAGAGTGTAGAATAATTCAGGGAAATGGGATGAGGGGCCCAGGTCCAGGGCCCCAGGCAAAAAAGACTTGGGACATGATGGCAGCTGATGTTACACCCAAAGAACCTTTAGAAGGCCAGGACTCTGATTTAATCAATCAGCAGAGAAGCAATCACATGGCAGAAAGGGATTACCTGATAAGTCAGTCAAAAGGCAATCAGATTGCAAAAATGGATTACACTTGGGGAGAATACAGGCCTTTTAAACCAACAGGGCTGTGTCCAGTGCAAACAACTCCAATGTAATTGTCAGATGATGAGAAGAGATTTAGAAAGTGGTAAATAGAAGGAAACTAGATAGGTTAACTGCCTGGGAGAGAGGGTTTGCTTGTATTTCTTCAGCAGGAAAAGGAATCAGATGGGTGCCAACGAGTCATATTCACCTTATCCATCAGAGAGAGACAGAAAAAGAGAAAGACCTCAAAATAAAGGAGAAGATCTAAGAAACATCTGACACTGAAAGAGCATGAATAATAAGAAGACTGTTAAAGAACTTTAAAACCAGCAGGAATCATTGGACTTCCTCACACAAGATGAGACTAATGGACAATGGACTTATGGACATTTATAAATTTTCAATTTATGATTATGTTATATACTTCTAGCATGTGTTACGTTACTATGTTACTATGTGCTTATGTAATTTATGTAATTATCTGTAATACTTCCCATATTGATGGATTTATGTTTCAAGGTCATTTATGTAATTATCTGTAATACTTCCCATATTGATGGATTTATGTTTCAAGGTCATGACTGTCCTATGTTCTAAATCAAAAGAAAGGGGGAGATGTTAGGATTACTAAGTGAGAACTCAGGTTGTCTGGACAGTGACAAGGTGAGAATTCAGGTTTTCTGGACAATTACAAGGTGAGAACTCAGGTTGACTTGATAGAGGGGGCAAGCTCATTGGCTGGGGTG
The DNA here is from genome assembly GCF_048593235.1 of Sminthopsis crassicaudata. Classification (NCBI taxonomy): domain Eukaryota; kingdom Metazoa; phylum Chordata; class Mammalia; order Dasyuromorphia; family Dasyuridae; genus Sminthopsis; species Sminthopsis crassicaudata. The sequence continues at coordinate 220,203,221 of NC_133618.1, forward strand.
GTTCTTCCCAGAAGCCCTTGCATTATCCCACGCCCATTCTCTGGGAGAATAAAAGAGAGGACTCTCAGAGATAGAAGATAGACTCTGAATTGCATCAGGCTTGACGGGGCTCTCTGCAGGAAGGGAAGTCACTTCTAAGGACAAGAGTTAACAGCAACTGCCTGGAGACAACGGTTCGTTACAGGAAGAAGAATCTGTCTGAGAGATTTGAGTAGACACAGCAGATCTCTTCCCAGAGAGTGATCCGGCAGCTTCTAGAGACGACAGCTCGTTACACTATATAAAATTGTTTATCATCTCAGAGTGAGAGCAGGGAAGGAAAAAAAAGAGAAGGATAGAATTTAGAACTCAAAACTTTTTTAAAATGTTTTTAAAAGAATTTCAAAGCAAGTTTCTCTGATAAGGCCTCATTTCTCAAACTTAAAGGGAACAGAGTGAAATTTATAAAATAAATAAATAAGTAAAGAGCCATGTCCCAATAGATAAATGGTCAAAAAACATGATCTGTGCCCAAAGGATTATAAATTCATGCATATCCTTTGACTTAGCAACACCACTACTTGGCATGAATACCAAAAGAGATTCAAAAGAAAAAGGGAAATTATCTTCTTAAGGCAAAAAAAAATTGGAAATTAAGGGGATGCCTATCAATTGGGGAATGGCTCAATAAAGTCTGATATGTGTTTATGAGGAAATATTATTGTTCTATGGAAAATGATGAGCAGGATGCTCTCAGGAAGGAAAAAAAAGACCTAGAAAGTCCTCCATGAACTCAATAAAATGAAATGTACTGTATACAAAGTAATAGCAATGTTCCAGGATGATCAGCTGTGAATGACTTTGCTATTCTTAGTAGCAACCATCCACAGCTACTTTGAAGGACTTATGACATTTTTGTCTTTTTCATACCCTGAACTGATTATGTCTGAATACAGACTGAAACATTCTCTCTCTCTCTCTCTCTCTCTCTCTCTCTCTCTCTCTCTCTCTCTCTCTCTCTCTCTCTCTCTCTCTCTCTCTCTCTCTCTCTCTCTCTCTCTCTCTCTCTCTCTCTCTCTCTCTCTCTCTCTCTCTCTCTCGCATAGCTGCTTTTGAGGACCCTCTGCCCGCTGAGAAGAGATTCTCTTTTCAGTGTTAATCTCTCTTTATCTCTCTCACCTATTTCCTTAACAGTACCACACCCCTCTTTACCTCTCTGTCAGGATTTCTCCTTGCTAGGAACTTTATCTCTCTCTCTCTGCCAGGACTCCTCTGCTAGACTTTACTTTCGTCGGGACCTTGCCAGAAAGGAAATCAGTCTTCCTAGCAAAAGCTGACTTCCCAGTGCCAATAAACTTCTTTTAGGCAGTCTAACTTTTCAGGTGTGTAAAATCTTTTACGAAGGACCTACACTAACCAGAAGGAGTTCCCAAAACTCTCATTATAATTACTCTCTTTGGTAAATAATTCAAAACAATATTGTCCTTTTCTTTCCATGGAACTTATCCACCTCTGTTTCACAATTATTAGGTTTTGCCAATTGATTGAGGCAGAGAATTCTCTGTATATCAGGGGGAAACTATTGGCTAGAGATCTCTCTTCAAGCAAACTATAACTTAAAAGAATTGCTTATAAAATAAAAAAGGTATCTGTGACAGATTCAGGTAAACTCAAAGTATACATTGTTTTCTTTTCCATAAAGGCTTCAAAGTGGTTGACCTGGTCTCCCTTATTCCTCTGTGCCACTCTCCCCTTTTCTTCCCCCACCCCATTCTAATTCCAACCATTATTTTTCCCCAGACCATTTGTACTACTCTCCCAAAAAGGAAGCAAGTGTGATCATCACAGAAAAACGTCTCATCCCAATGTTCTGAATAAAGCCTGCTAAGGAATGAGCAATCTTTCTAGTTTACAGACTGTCTGTGATGTTTTAAACATCTCATTTGACACATTATACAAAAACCAAGAGTCTAATCTTATTCTAATGGAGGATTTCCTAACTGAATCTGGAAAGTCTCATTATGACAATGAAGAAGTTAGCACTAAGTAGAAAATTTGAGATGGATGTCCCAGAAAACCAGGGGGGGAAAAAACCTGAATATAAGGATATCCTTTGAATAGCAAAACACAGCTGTTGAAAACTTGGATTAAAGACAGTCATATGGGCCCCTTATTTAAAATATGCCCAGGTTTAGGTAAAAGAGTCACACGTAAGAGAAACCATTTATTTTGACAATCTTGGAATGAGGTTAATTACAAAATCTGGGGGATTACAAATTCTGAGAATAGATGGATAGATACCCTGCTGCTACACAAAGAATGCTGAACTTGAAGAAAGGAGATCTAGATTTAAGCCCTGAAGCTGCCACTATATCACCTTGAATATGTGACTAAACCTTTCCCTATAAAATGGGAATAGTATCTATTGCAGCTATGTCACAGTGTTATTGTGGGATTTGATTTTTTTAAAGCATTTACTGGGTTTTGTAAGCACTATATAAAGTCAATTGTTATTTTTGTGATAGTAACCACTCTAGCTTTCATTTCCTGAAAGCCAGGTATATTACCTTTCACCTCTGCCTCAGAGTTCTCCAGTATCTTTAAGGGATTGAGATGCCATTACTTAAAGCCTCTATCAATTGTTTCCCCAATTTTAAGAAGTCCCCAGCACTCCAGTTTCATTTAACCATTTAATAATCAAATATCCACATATTTCTTTCCCCCAGTACCTGGTAAACATAATCCCCTTTACACTCTCTCACTCTCTGAGGAAGAGAGAAGGAGTAGATTTCACCTTTAACTCAGTTTAATTTTAGCATGGTCTGATCTGGTTCCAACTGAACTCTACCCCAACTTCCTGCTTCTCAGAGTTTCTCCCTCTGGATTGATAATCTCCATGGCTCAGGGGTCTGGGAATTCCAGCTAGAACTGAAAAGAACAAAGGAAAGAGACCAAAGTTTCAAGACTATTTCTAGGTATAGGACATAAAGATGGGGATAGGGAAGGAAACCCTTCTTCCCACCCAACTTAGCTCATGGCTCCTGTGCTGTGGATGAATGTTACCTTCACCCCTTAGATACTGCTGAAAAGAGAGGATGAGACCATCCTAAACTGTTAGTTTTAAAGATGTAATGTGTTCTGGTTACACAGCCAATAGAAAAAGGTTGATCGCACCCATGTGGTAGGGGAATACAGAAGTTCTTCTCCCAAAAAGAAGATTCCTGATATTTTCCTCCTAAGTGCCTCCATTTTTAGTGATCAGAGCATTCATTAAAACCACACTACATTTAATACTAAGAATCTAGGTTTAATATACATTTCCCCCCCAAAAAAAATCCCTTTTTTTTTGTTGATCTTGCTTTTATATCTTCTAAATCACCACTGTATCTCTTCCCTAGATCCTTCCCAGAATGTCATCTTTTATAACAGGTTAAGAATGGGGATAGGAAGTTAATGAAGGGCACTGTGAAAGCTGTCTTCAAGATGGAGAGTGTTCTAAAAATTGAGCAAAGGTCAGCTGTACCCCAGAACCAAGTTTCTTTTTCCAGAGATCACATGGTTTACAAGGAGTAAGACCATATATAGCCCTTTTCTTTGTGAGACTAAATTAGTGCCACCTTGGCAATAAATCTCCCATAAAAAACTTTAGTTGATGGGGGTTGAGAGCCCTTTAAGATTCCTTTCTGATTCCCCAACCCCCATGGCTGACCTTTGATTCATAAATCCTGGTCAAAAAGCACTCTTTTGAATTCCAATGATATCCTGGCCCAGGCCCCACCGGATCTGAGCTGGCTTGGGTTTTCTCAGCCCCCACTATCTGCTCAGGTTTCCCCAACCCCCACAAACAGTTTCTTCCTTATCCGAAAGCCCACTAGGAACTTAGTATCACCCACAAGCCCCTTTTAGGTATAAAAGAGCCAGACTAGAGCTCTCTCTTTGCAGGAGCCCTTCCCCCCAAACATGGTATCCTTCCGGCCATGTAAGGGTTCCTGCCCGCCCAGCGACCACCTTTGGCCCTGGCATCTTTCTACCTTAAACTTTACTTCTAAATCCCCACATTAAACCTTTTTTTATCAATCTAGGTTTTTTGGGCCTGTAAATTCATTTACAGGGGACACAGCACCGTTATGAGACTATCTATGCGCTGAGAAACGGGGTTCCCCCTTTCCTATCTCTCATCATAGTAATCCTAAAGATGTGGTCCATTTAAAAGTTTTCCTCATTTATTACTTAGAATATGAGGTCATTTGTCCTAACTAGTCAAGGCAAAGGTTCAGCCTATAGAGAGTGTTATCCCAGACCCATATATAATTCTTGTCTGTTTACTGTGCCAAACTTCTCCTTATCTGACTGCTTGTTGGGAGGGAGCCGCCCTGTCTTGTGAGATTGTAATACAATTTCTTTCTGCTTTTACCTTAAGAAATCTCCTTCATTGATTGAGGAACTCCCAGGTGAGAAAACTTCTAGCTGTGCAGATTGGTCCCTTCTTGGAAATTTAGAGTCTTAGAGAGTTGCCTACAGCACATGAAAGTTAAATTACCTGCCCAGGATCATATAACTACTAAGTATCAGAGGCAGAATTTAAACATTTAAACCCAGGTTTTCTGATTTCAAGGTCAGCTCTTTATCTACTATACCTCTCATCCCCATAGGAAAGAACAAAAGGAGAAAAAAGAAAAGAAAAAAATTTCAGGAAAACTAACTGACCTATTGAAGGATGAGACACCTAACAACGTTTGGGAGTCCCCAGGTTGGTGTCCCAGGTATTGCAAAAGAATTTGCAGACCCAGTCTCCAAGTTAAGGGGCAGAGAGTTTTATTGATGCTGACTTGATTCCAGTGGGCTTGATTCCAGATTGGAATAGCAAAGAGTTGAGAGGCCAAGAACAATTTTATCTAGCCTTTTATGGCCCAAGGCTAAAGAGTCTATCACTGGCATGTTGATTCTATGACCTGAGGCTAGGGAGTAATCTTCAAATGAAATAAAAAAAAAATGAATGGTAAGTAGTCACTGACCAGATCATTAGTCAGCAATGAATTGAGAAGTACTGAGAGTAAGAGTTTCCTGAGGCCGGAAGCTGTCTGGCTAAGGAATGGTCTGACTCAGACAGATTGGGAGTTTCCTGAGGCAGACTGCAAAGCCAAAAGACCCAAGACCACTCATTAAAACATAAGCCCCCCAAGGTCAGGGAACCCCAAAATCACATTATATCAATGTGTTAAATATAGTGTCCCCAAATATATGCTAGTATCTACTAGTTATATCTTCATATAACTGGAAGGAAGTAGAGAAGTAGACAAGGAGGTAGTGGAGCCATGATAAAGATAAAAAAGTTTATCAGCTTTCCTATTTCTTGACCCAAATGCAAAATTGGGTACTCAGACCTCTCTTTCTTGACTATCGGGAAATCAGTCTTGGTTTATCTTTATGGTTCCTATTTATTTACATCTTTTTTTTTTTTTAAAGAAAAAGTGAGCTAAATATATTCATGAGCCCAAAAGAGGAACCATTGTACTTCATATTTGTCCTATATTAGATTACTTGCTGTCTAGGGGAGTGGGAAGGGAGAGAGGGAGAACAGTTTGGAATGTAAGATTTTGCAAGGGTAAATGTTGAAAATTATCTTTGCATGCATTTTGAAAAATAAAAATCTATTATTATAAAAAGAAAAAACAAATAAAGAAAAAGAATGGAAATAATATACAGAACAAGATCTGGGACAATGTAAGAAAAAGGTAGTGTCCAGAACATAGGTCACAGGATTAACTCTCGAAAGGAAGGGAATCAATTATTTTTCTGAGTCAAGTGACGCAGAAAAGTTTTGAGGTGTGATGAAGTAAAATTGAGAAACTATGCTGGACCATGTCAATCTTTACCCATATTAGGTGTTGTCTTTTGCTGAGATTTGGGGAGTGAAATGTTGAGGATGGAACTGAGACCCTGAGGATGACGGGAGGAGCCCTGAAATTCTTTCTTTCTCTCTCTGACTTTGGAAATGAGCCATGAAGTAGAGCACTTGAGAAGCTCCTTGAAGGAGAAATTCTCCTTGAACCCTGCCTCTGTGAGACCCACCCCAGGGAATCAAGATAAAAGTGGTTTATCCAAGTGGGACTAGTTGAGTTTGGAGCTGGAGAATTCCAACCCTATTGAATTAAAGATCAGACCTAGAGACACTCATTCAATTCCAGCTCAAGCCAGCCTAGGCCCCATCAAGAGCAAACTCCAGCTTGTAGCCAAAGCTTCTATTATAAAAAGAGCCAATTTTAAGCTCAGTCCTTGCGGTAGACCTAATATGCCATGCCAAGGAAACTCTCTCTCCTTGGCATAGCAGCAAACCTCTGCCCACTGAAATGATATTCTCTTTCAGCATTACCCTCTATCTGTCTCGCTTATTTCCCTAACAAGACTTTATACCTCTCTGTTGGGATTTCTCTGGTAGAAACTCTCTATCTCTCTGCCAGGACTCCTCCACTAGAAACTTTACTTCTCTTCCTGGACCTTGCCACTAAGGAATTCAATCTTTCTATTCATGCATAGAATAGGCTAACTTCCCGATGCCAATAATAAGTTTATTTTTATCGGTCCAGCTTTTGGGGTTCATAAATTCCTTTATGAAGGACCTCTGTGCTGCCAGAAGGGGTTCCCACAACTCCCTACCCTGCACCAAATCCTAAGGGGGTTTAGGGGAGCCAAACCTCTTCATTTGGTTCCCTGAACCCCGAACCTGCCACTAACCTCATCATTTAACTCCCTGACAAGGAGCCCTAATCTCATCAAGGAGAGGACAAAGTCTGGAATACCTATTAAGAGGGGGGAAATAGAAGAGCACAGAAAGTCATTTAGTAAATTTTGATGTGGAAGATAATTCTCACTTTCAACTTCATTAGAGTTTTAAGAAACTAGGAATTTACATATCTTCAGCTTTTTGATTTTGTAACTTTTTGGTAATTGTCTTCTTCCCTTCTTCCCCTCTATTCCCCACTTATCAGAGTTAATGAAGCAATTCTATTATTAAACCACTTAGAAATCTGAGAGATAATGTACAATAGTTTGGATAAGATCATAAGCTTTTCAGGGGGCCTAGGATAGGAGGAAACACATTCGTAGAATGGAATCTATTCTAAATTTCACATAAATATAAAGTATTGACTCTTTATATTCCCAATATTCCCAATAAACAAAAGTTACAGTATTATTAGTATTTCATTGAGTCATGAAGACCTAGGTTCAAAATCTGCCTCTGACACTAGATATGGGATCCCCCAAGAAAATCATTTAATCTCTCTGAGCCTCAGGCAACTGTCTAAGATTGTAACTTTTATTTGGGACTTAGTTTGCATGGGTGGATTACACACAGATGAAATCATAGGTCTCTGACACATCGTTTCATTAAAATGGAAATTCACTGTAATTTCTAGATGGATGATTCATTAATTTTTTTTTAAATTGATGCCTTTTGTTTTTATATCACATTCATGTCTAATTATATCCTTCCCCTTTCACTCCCCCATGAATCTTTCCTAGTACCAAGATTAAGAAAGAAAGAAAACAGATCAGTAAAACCAACCAATCAACATGTTTACTTCACTTGAGTTTATGTGGTAATCCACAATCATGCAATGAAGGTAGAGGGGAGGGAAGTGCATTTTCTTAACTTTTTTTTCTGGAAATAAACTTGGCAATTATAATTATATAACATCCACTTTGTTTTATAGTCATCACTGTGTATATTATAATTCTGGTTCTATTTACTTCATTCTACATTAATTCATATAATTCTCTGGATATTTCATATTCGTTTTTATGGCACAATCATATTCTATTATATTCATGTACCATAATTGTTTTAAAAACTAATTAATGGATGCCTATTCCAGTTCTTAGCTACCACAAATAGTGCTGCAATTTACATTTTGGCTTATATGGAACCTTAATCTCTTTAATATGTACTCTTACTTGTGAGATTTCTGAATCAAGCAGAATTCTAAATTGCTTTCCAAAATAGTTGGACCAATTCAGAGCTCCATTAATAATGTATTAGTGTACCTGTCTTCTCTTAATCCCTCTATTTTTATCTTTTGTCATTATTGCCCATTTGATGTGTTTGAGGTGAAATTTTTGAGTTGTTTTGATTTGCATTTCCCTTATTATGCTATTATCCTCTTGTTGGGGGAATACAATAATAAGATAATTTCTGGGGGATACAATTATAATGCACAATGATTACATAATCATTAAATCTGCACTGTATCTAATATGTATCTCATTATTATTATATTTCTTATTATTTGAAATAATCTCCCTTTTGATTGCTAATAGTTTATAATTCATGGCAGAATTGTACAATAGGGGTGCAGAGAGGAAAGAGCACATTTTGGGAGTCAGAGAACATACTACTTACTATCTGTGACATTGGGCAAATTACTTTACTTCTCAAAATGGTCTTAATTTTCTCATCTGTAAAACAGGGAAGTGGACTAAGTGGATTTTATGGTTTCTTCCTGCTCTAAATCTATGCTTCTTTGGCCCTATGATAGACTGATACTGCTAATGAAAATAGTGATGGAACTAGTTCTAAATTGAGCATTTGAGGTTCAAGTTTCATTTACTAGTTCCAAGATTTACTAGTGGCTGTATTGTCCTGATCAAATCATTTTACCTCAAATGACACAGCAATGTTTCCTACATCTATCACAGGGTTATTTAGAAGAAAGTGCTTTGTCAACCTCAAAGTGCCATGGGAGTTGGAATTAATGCTTTGTAGTGGTCATCAAAATCAGTGGAGAGTGGCTAAGAAATAGAGTAGTTTATCAATGGAATAGGTTAGGTTCATAAGACACAATAGTCAATGACTATAGTAATCTAGTGTTTGATAAACCCAAATACTCCAGCTTCTGGGATAAGAACTTACTCTTTGACAAAAATTGCTGGGAAAATCGGAAATAGCAGAAACTAGACACTGACGAAATACCTAATACCCTATACCAATATAAGGTTGAAATAGGATCATGATTGGGAAGTAAAGGATGATATAAGCAAATTAGGAGAACAAGGGACCTCTCAGATCTGTGAAAAAGGAAGGAATTTATGGACAAAGAAGAACAAGAAAATATAATGAAATGCAAAATGAATAATTTTGATTATATTAAATTTAAAAGGTTGTGTTGATAAAGGAAATGAAAGTCAGGGCATCTAGTTGTCAATGAAAAATGGTAATAGATGAATTAGGTAGTAGAATTCCCAAAACTCCTTCCAGCTCACAGAGAAAACAAGCATTTCACACTTTCTAAATTCAAAAGGTGAGCATCATCTTAATACTAATGAAAAAAAATTGGAGTTAATTCCTTTCTTCAAATTTTCACACTGTCTGTATGTAGATATGCAAATCCAGTTCATCTTTTCAATCTCAGCATTCCAGCTATCACATGACTCTATTTTGAATCATCAAGAGCCATGATTTCAGGAAAAGTAAAGTATCTGGTAATTTAAAAGTGTAACAGACTGCACTCAAGCCGGCTATTCATTATTACTTAAGATAATATGTACCAAAAGTAATGCAAAGGATTTCACTGAAGACATATATGGCTAGAAAATCTTGAGTGGGGTATGACTTATCTGTTAGAGTGAATACAATTATTGAGAGAGAAGGGGAAGTTAGCTTCATTCATTAGTTTTGCATTTAAAAAAAAAGACTAACATTAATAAATTGAATTCAAATAAAAACTATTTATTAGTCTCTTGCTATAAAAAAATCACTGTGCTAGGAGTTGAAGGAGCATAAAGTTCACTCACTTTGTGAAGTGAGTGAACTTCACATGGAGCTTACAGTCTTGCTGGGGGACATAATTATAATCACAATATTTACATGATCATTCAATCAGCACCGTATCTAATCTATGTCAGGAACTATACTAAATGTTGAGGATAGAGAATAATAACTGGACCAGTTATTTCAGTGGAATGAGAAACTACTGGTAAGAAAATTCTCTTTACCAGTGAAGACTGGTACTTTCACTTCTTTTCCTGTCACTCTTTTTCTCTATATCTAGTTTGGCTTATGATCTCATTATTCAATTGAAACTGGTCTCTTCAACACTACCAAAGTTCTTTTAATTGCCAAATCTAATGGTCTTTTTTTCAATCTTCCTCCTTCTTGATATCTGTAGACTTTGACACTGTTCTCCTCAAAATTCTCTTTTCTGTAGGTTTTTATGACACTACTCTCTCAGTTTTCCTCCTTGTCTATCTGACCACTTCTACTCAGTCTTCTTTGCAGGATTCTTATCCAAATCATGCCTTTTAATTATAATTGTTCCTAGAATTTCTTTGCTGAGCCTGTTCACTTGGTGATCTTATTAGCTCCCATGGATTCAATTATTATTATCTCCAAGCTGATGATTCTTTTTTTTTTTTTCCCCTGAGGCTGGGGTTAAGTAACAAAGCTGATGATTCTCAAATCTGTGTATTCATCCCAAACCTCTCTGCTGATTTCTAGTCTCACATCTCCCTCTACCTACTGACTATCTTGAATAAGATATTGTAGACATTTTAAATTCAACATGTTCAAAAATCAACACATTATTTTAGATATTTAGGGAAAATGAGAAGTAAAAGAGAGCATTCAGATTATGAACCTGGTTGACTAGGACAATGGTACCCTCAATAGAAAAAGACACTAGAGAAATACAAACTGGAGTACTAGGTGAGAGCCAAGAGGAAGAGGTTGTTACTAACAGAAGAATCAGGGAAGGCTTCATAAAGGATGTAACATTTCAATTAAAATGAGTACTAAATTCCAGGTTTGTGTTAGGCATCAGGGAGACAAAGGCAAAAGCTAAAAGTTCCTGCCCTTGAAAGTTTACAGGTTTAAACAAAAATAAGCTTACTATAAGATCAATTGAACATGGAAAAATCATTTTTAAATGGAGTATCAGGGAATCTTCCCAGAGGATGTAGAATATGAGCTGATTCTCAAAGGAAGAAAAGGATTTTAAAAATTATAAGTGAGGAAGGAGTATACGCTAGACATAGATGGGCTGTGATGATGTGGGGATAGGAGTATTGAATTCAGGAGTAACTAGTAGTTTTAGTGGTTTACTATGGAATATATACTTCTCAAAGGTCAAACTGGAAATGTAAGCAGAATCCAGACTATGGAGAACATTAAAATTCAAGCTGAAAATTTTGAAATTTATTTGAGGGCATTCGGGAGTCATTGAAAATTTTTGAGAAGAAAGGAGAGAGAAACAGAAAAAGAGAGAGCCAGACAAAGAGACAGAGACAGAGAGAAACAGAGAGAAAGAGACACAGAGAGAGAAAGAGAGGGAGAGAAACAGTTAATCAGGTCTATGCTTTAGGAAGGTTATTTTGGTTATTTGGAAGATGGATTGTAGATGAGGAAAGAATGAAAGTAGGAAAGTAAATTAGAAGGCTTTTGAGGTGTTCCAGATGAAAAGTAATGAGATTAGTTGTGTGAGTATATAGAAGATGACAGATGCAAAAAATGTTGTGGAGGCAGAATTGACAACACTTGGCAACTGATGGATATGGAAGGTAGAGGGAAAAAGAGGAGTCTTGACTGAGTGAGCCCGGTGAATGGAAGGATTTTGGTACTCTCAATAGAAATGGGAAATTTTGAAAGAGGATCAGAATTGGGAGGGAAATAATGAATTCAATATTTGGATTATTAAGTTTTAAATGCTGATAGGAATCTAAGCAGAAATGTTCAGATGTGGGACTGGAATTCAAGAGAGAGATTAGAGCTGTACATGCCTACAAGACCTTGAGCAAATCACTCTTCTCTGAGACCCATTTTCACCCTCTGTAAAATGGGAATGATACTTGTACTCTTTATTTCAAAGACTGATTGTGAGGAAGGTATAATAATAGCAAATGAATGGGAGTTTTTATGGGATGTAGTAAAATTAGTACTGGATTTGAAGTCAGAGACCTGAGTACAAATCAGACCTCAGAGTCACCAGTATAACTTAAGTAAGTCATTTGACCTCTCTTTGCCTCAGTTTCCTTTTCTGTAAAATGAAGGGGTTATACTAGATGATTTTTAAAATCTGTTAAGGTTCCTGAAGCAACAAGGTGGTTCAGTGAATAGACTACTGAGTTTGGAGTCAGGAAAAACTGAGACACTTTATAACTATGTGACCATGAACAAGTCAGTTAAATCTCTGTTTATCTCAGTTTCCTCAACAGTAATATGAGGATAAAAAAGCATCTTTCAAGGTTGTTGTGAGTATCTGCTGGTGCAAAGACCCAGCATAAATGTTTTCCTAAGAGTATTCCTTTGATGCAAATCTTGACATACCATGGTCTTCAAGAAATTCAAGTCATAGGTGGCCCAATGGACAAATTAAGAGACATACAAGAGTCACAAGTAAACAACAGCATATTTCAGTGATGACCTGTTTCCAACAAATAGTGTGAGAAATATTAATGAAGGAATGTATAATTTAAAAAAAGAGCTGGACCAGTTATGTTGCAGGAATGAAGGATAATAGATAGGAAATGTAGTTGGTACCCTAAAAATATAACAAGATCTACCTACAGCAAGGGTGTTATGGATGCTTATATCACTCTGGTAAAAACCTCTGCACCTTCTTTTCTAAATAATATTTTGTTGTCTACAATTATAATTGAAAGAAAGGTTGAATTTTCAGTTAGAGGTTAGTGAAAATAAAAATATCAATTTTTTTTTCCTCATTCAAAGTAAGAGACACACTGAAATCTCTCAAAACACAGATTAAGAATCTCTGATCTAAAGGAAAATCGCCAACACTTTTAGTGGATTTTCTGGAGAGGATTTGTGGAAGACATGGACAAAAATCAAATGGTAGGAGAATGTATGGATAGCATTATGGGCTAGGCCTACTCTAGGCCATTGATTCAGACTCAGTAATTAAGAGGCAATGAGGCGCTTCTAGACCATACAATAAAGTCAACTTTACTAATAGCAAGAAAATAAAAGAAGATGCCTTCAAAAATTAAAAGGATATGAAATACAATGGCTTTAAGCCTCCATAGTCATGTTAGGTCAGGAACTCAGGAAGGCATTCTTGGCAGGCAGGAGGAATTCGGTTTTTATCTCTAACATCAGTTCCCACTTGACTAAATCTTTTATACCTCAGGCTTCAGGGAAGCCAAGCTGCTTCTCCTTTCTCTCAAAGGAATATCCTGGCACAGGAAGCTGCTGTTCTGTATCTAGGAGGCTCCTAAGGAGTAAGGAGAAGGGCTAGCAAGGTAGCAGGGAGTCTTCCTCTTTTTATCATTTTGGAACTGGTGCAACAATCAGGCTGCTCATCTGTTATTTCTTACTCTTGTTATAGGGCCAGCCCACTCTTTTCCTATATCTTCATGACATCTTCTCTATAGAAGAGCAGCATAGAGTAATGGAAAGAAGAACAGCTTTAGTGGCAGGAAGACCTGGATTGAAGTCCTACCAGATATTAGATATTAGATATTAAAAAGCAACATCTCAGTCTCCCAGCAGGAAAACTCTCTAAGACTATGAGTGTCCACACAAGTATTGCATGCAATAAAATACAAATCCAAATCTAAAACAATTTTTAAAACACATTTTATGCTACTTCTTAAATATAACTTATCATTACTAATATGCTATATTCTATTTATATCCATCATATATATTGTCCCTTTAGTATCTACAATTTTGAGAATATCATACAATATGGTATTCAATAAGCCTGCTTATATATGACATATATCACTAGAAAGATACTGATCTAATGAACGTAGCTCTCTTCAACAATGAGATGATTCAAACCAGTTCCACTTGTTCAGTGATGAAGAAAACCATATACCCCCAGACAGAGGCCTGTGGGAACTGAGTGTGGACCACAACACAGCATTTTCACACTTTCTATTGATGCTTGCTTGCATTTTGTTTTCCTTCTCAGGTTTCTTTTCTTTCTAAATCTGATTTTTCTTGTGCAGCAAGATACTGTATAAATATGTATTGGATTTAAAATATATTTTAAGATATTTAACATGTATTGAACTACCTGTCATTTAGGGGAGGGGGTGGTGGGAAAGGGAGAAAAATTTGGAACAGAAAGTTTTGCAAGGGTTAATGATGAAAAATTACCCATGCACAGCAAAAGAACTCTGAGAGTTGACTATGAACCACTACATAAAATTCCCAATCCCTCTATTTTTGTCTGCCTACATTTTTTATTTCCTTCACAAGCTAGTTGTACATGATTTCAAAGTCCAATTCTTTTTGTACAGCAAAATAACTTTGAACATATATAAATATATATACATATATTGTATTTTAACTTATTCTTTAACATATTTAACATATATTGGTCAACCTGCCATCTGGGGGAAGGGATGGAGGGAAGGAAGGGAAAGTTGGAAAAAAAGGTTTTGCAATTGTCAATGCTGAAAAATTACCTATGCATAAAATTTTTGTAAAAAAAAAAAAATCTAATAGAAAATTAAAAAAAAAAGAAAAGAAACATTGCCTAAATTGGAAAAAACTAAAGTATTTTGCAAATCTTAAAAAAAAAAAAGAAAAGAAAAATTACCCATGCATATGTTTTGCAAATAAAAAAGCTTTAATTTAAAAAAAAAGAAAGAAAGATATCAGTAGTAAGAAGGTAGGTTTTTGTTTCAGAGAAAAAGCTTAGAGTTTTGTTTGTTTGTTTGTTTTTAAGCAAATTTTACTGTTATCTTCTTCCAGTTAAATTCTGGGTCTAATTTGCATCTATCTTCAATATTTTTCTGTGATATATGTAATAATAAATTAGAGCTATAAGCTACCCATTCAACTGCATATCATAATCTGGAAAACAGGTATTCCTCATTCATTTATTGTTCGATTTTTTCCCTTTGGATCGTTAATCCAATCTCATTTCATTGATCATGAATCTCTTTAAGTAGGCTATACAATGTTCCCAGACTTGATGCAATCAGTAAAATGTCATACACAAGCAGGTATATCATAAGGACCTCAAAATCTTTAGGGAATATCTTTTCTATTTGGATTTTTCACTTCATATTCTCCAAAATAATAGCAAAAAAAAAAATTGGTTAAGTGAGATAAAGTTACATATATCATCTGATATTAATGAATAACCATAATCATTGAGAAGTTACCTTTTTAGCTATCTTTACATATTCACTGAGCAAAGCTAACTCAGTTCTTACATCTATGAAGTATGACAGGATCTTAACATATGAATGGGAGGCACCATTTTCAAGGAGAAACTCTCTATAGGACAGTTCGCAAAAGCTTTCCAACAGAGTCAAACCTGTTAAAACTTGTGTTTGCTGGTGCAATTCTCAAGAACCTGAGGCATGCTATTAAAATAAGACTTCTATTAAGTAAGTGTCAAGAGATACAAGCAATGAAAACATATAAATGTAAGCCTCAATAACTAAGGAAGTAGGGTCATTCAATCTAAAGGAAATTAGTTCAGTAAAGATGCATGCTTTCTGAACTGGTAATTAAATTATGAAATTATTAAACGAGGACAGGTATATGCAATTCTTTGGATACTTGCCAGGGAAAGATCATGATGGCAATGGGAAACTTGGCTGTAGTCACATTTTAATAACCATAAATATAGTTTTGAGCATTATTATTCAGCTCATTAACATATCCATCTATTGAAATGCTTTATTGTACCAGGGGGAAAAATAAACAAAAATCATACCCTGGTCATATGTGCTAAATCAGGGGAAGCCACCCAGGCTTTGTCATCAGGGATTTTTGGTCAATTTATATTCAATATCCATGTTGGTAAGACTTTGTGTCTCCCTCCCTTACTTTCTCCCTTCCCAAGATAGCAAGCAATCTGATATGTGCAATCCTTTTAAACATATTTCTATATTTATTGTGTTGTACAAGAAAAATCAGACCAAAAGGGAAAAAAACAAGAGAAAGAAAACAAAATATTATTCTTTGATCCACATGGAGTCTTTATAGATCTCTCTCTCTAGATTTGGATGGCATTTTCCATCCTTAATCTACTAGAATGGTATTGGCTCACCTTTCTGAGAAGAACTAAGTCTATCATAATTGATCATCACATAATCCTGCTGTTACTGTGCACAATGTTTCCCTGCTTCTGTTCACTTCACTCAACATCAGTTCATGTGGATCTTTCCAGGCTTTTCCAAAATCAGCCTGTCATCATTTTTTATGCAACAATAATATTTCGTTACCTTCATATACGATAACATTCAGCTATTCCCCAACTGATGGGCATTAAGGATGTGATTTTTATGGCATATAATACAACTTGTAAATTATATTTCTTTGACTTTTGGAACAGTTTGGAAGCAGTACATGACCTGCCTTTGCAATTTACTTCTTGTTATTAGTTCTTCATACCAGCTACTTATAAACAATATACTGACTGGAAAAGAGGAGAGGCGATCGAAAAGTCTAGGACAAAATACGATTTTAACACATGATATCAAGGCTTGATCCCAGATTTTCAAAGGATATGCCAACATAACATGAGTTTTGGCAAGTCCTATCAGGCTGAAAAGAAGCTTTTAATTAGAGTTCACCTGAGCATCACAGCCCCCCAGGTAACTCATTTCTTCAACTATAGAACCAATGAATTATTTTAGGAATGGAGGGGGTTCAGAACTAAGTTCACTCGAAAAATCCTTTATCACTGACATCTTAAAGTATTTTAGTTTTCAAAGTATCTTCGCAACTATTATCTCCTTAAATCTTCACAACATCTTGGTGGAAGTCAGGCACAGATACACACCTTCACAATATAATATAGAAGATAAACTTCTCATTTTACAAAAAACTGAGACCTAGGATAGAGTTTAGCAAACAGAAATGAAGCAAGTAATTTCTTACCTTAAGTCAAGGTGAGATATCTCAGAATGGGGGATTTGGGGATGAGGGGAGCGCAGAGATGCAGAGACAGAGACAGAGACAGAGAGAGGGAGAGGAGGAGAAAGGGGAGGAGGAGAAGGAGGAAGAGGAGGATCAAGAGGAAAGAGAGAAAGAAAAGAGAGAGTTCTAAGCCTTTGGACACTCCTTAAATAGAACTGCTCCATGTTTTCAAATGCTTTGCTCTTGGATTGAAATTTCTTCTTCTAGAGAAGGGACACTTATTCTAACCTAAAGAAACAGACAAGGAAGCAAAGATTTTTGAAAACTAGTTTGTTAAGACTTTGCTTCATAGAAGACCTATAATTGAAAAGAACAGGTTAAAAGAACAGTGGCTGAGTCCATTCTACTTCCTGGAGGGAAGACATAGAATCCAAATAAAGGACTCTAGGCAAGTGAGAAGCTAGAAACAAGGAAATTCTGGGAAATACTAACAAAGAGCAATGCCATGCCTATATGCATATCTTCACTACATATTCAGGAGAGACAACACCCCTGGTAGAGACTTCATTCCATGCAAAATTATGGGATGCGCCCTCTGAAAGTCCAGTGGAAACAATATAATGACGTTATAAGAACATATATTACCCTGCAGCACCTGAGGAATGAGTTGCCTTTCCATATGTGTTTGGACATGTATGTTCCATCTATATGTCTCTTCATGTGTGTCACATGTATATATCCACTTCTCCCTCTAATGCCAAGTATATTTATATGTAAGTATACCCCAGATACATGAGGGAAATATTTTATTTTTAGTTTTCTTGCTATGTTATTTTATTAAATGTTTCTGCTTCAAATTAATTGTATGATGTGCTTAGTCAGTAAAAAAGTAAATACATTAGTGGGGACTCACAAGCTATGGCTTTGAGTAACCCACTTTGAACCTGAAATAATCATTATGCTACTTGGGAGTAATCTTCAAGTAGTCGGTACACATCTATATATAGGATAAGTTTCTAAAAGAAATGATAGTTTGGTTCTTGCTCTCCTATTGCCTTATTTTTTTTATTTTTTTTAACTTAACCATACCCATTGCAATATAATTGACTAGAATGACAAATTAAGTGTGGAGGAACAGAAGGAGTCAGTAGGGGGTAAAGACAGAAATGATTAATCATTAGATAAAAATCTAGAAACATAACAGTCAGTGGGGGCAAAATAGTGATTTTTAACCATATATCCCAAGAGTCCTGACTGTTGGCAGTACCCCTACTTATTGCACCTCCCAAACAGGGATATCTGGATGGACTTTTTGACTCTGCCTTTAATGCATTTTTGAGAAACCATCAAGAAAGTACAATATAGAAACACTTTCTGCTGCAGAGCAACCCATACTACTAAGAATGGTTTAAAAAAAATTAAAAGGAAGGAAGGAAGGAAGGAAGGAAGGAAGGAAGGAAGGAAGGAAGGAAGGAAGGAAGGAAGGAAGGAAGGAAGGAAGGAAGGAAGGAAGGAAGGAAGGAAGGAAAGGAAGGAAGGAAGGAAGGAAGGAAGGAAGGAAGGAAGGAAGGAAGGAAGGAAGGAAGGAAGGAAGGAAGGAAGGAAGGAAGGAAGGAAGGGAAGAAAGGAAAGGAAGGAAGGAAGGAAGGAAGGAAGGAAGGAAGGAAGGAAGGAAGGAAGGAAGGAAGGAAGGAAGGGAAGAAAGGAAAGGAAGGAAGGAAGGAAGGAAGGAAGGAAGGGAAGGAAGGAAGGAAGGAAAGGAAGGAAGGAAAGGAAGGAAGGAAGGAAGGAAGGAAGGAAGGAAGGAAGGAAGGAAGGAAGGAAGGAAGGAAGGAAGGAAGGAAGGAAGGAAGGAAGGAAGGAAGGAAGGAAGGGAAGGAGGGAAGGAAGGGAAGGAGGGAAGGAAGGGAAGGAGGGAAGGAAGGGAAGGAGGGAAGGAAGGGAAGGAGGGAAGGAAGGGAAGGAAGAGAAGGAAGGGAAGGAAGGAAGAGAGAGGGAGAGAGGGAAGGAGGATACTAGAAGCTGTATCCATATCTAGCCTCTTCTATTATTATCTATGTGACTTTGGAGAAGTCACTTCCCCTATCCTGGCATCTCCTCATTTATAAAATAGAACTAGGTTAGTCTAATATAATCTCTAACTTTAACCATTTTTAATCTGCCTATGAATTTGCAAGATGGAGTTGGAAATGTTTCTTTATAGCTAACCTAATCATTAACATCAGTGATTAGAACTGCTTAATAGTTACCATGGATATGGCTTTCTTAGCTACTGATTAAATCCCAAACATGAAATGAATCCAGTATTGATTGCAATTCTCTGCCCACAGATGACAGACAAACTTAGAGAGAAAAAGGAAAACATTCCAAAAGGGATCAGAAATACATTTTTTGTTTCAAGTTAAAGCAAGGAGCTTATCTTTAGTTCACCTACACTAGAATACCCTGAAAGGCCATTTTAACAATTCTATCCCCTTTTTACTCTAGAGCCCTTTCTCTATCACTTTAGGATGGGCTAATTAGCATATCAAGACTAGAGTCTCATCCCTCCTTATCATCAGTGTTGTCCATCTAGGTCTGCCTCAGTGGAACCGATTTGGTTCTGGGCCAGGCATGATGCTCTGTAAGGATCCTAAAAAGAAAGGCTCTCCCCACCCCATTCTAGTCCCCTCATATATCCCTTCTCTATTATGACCAATTCTCATGCCACTTTCCACAGGAAGGTTATAAATTGCAGTACTATTATCCCTTCCCCCTGGCTCTTTCTTATATTAAGAGCTGCTCTTTACTTAATACATGCCCTGTTCTGCAATTCTTGCTGCTTCCTAAGGACCAATCCTTACTTGACTTACCCAACTTGTGGTATTGTGTCGCATGGCTTCCTATTCTTCTTACCTCCTAAGCAGAGTCTATAATGGAGAACAGAATAGACCTTTTGGTGGACCACTTTGGCAGCTTGATGAACTCTAGAGACCTCTGATCAGAATAATGTTTTTAAATGTACAAAATATAATACATTAAATTAAGGGAAACAAAAGAAAACAAGCATTTATTAAGTGTGTATTTTGTGCCAGATGATATACTAAATGCTTTTATAAACATAATCTCACTGACATCATTTTGCAAGAGTTACCAAAATATTTTTAATTTTATGAACAAGTTAATGGATCCTATGTAAAGAAAGCTTGAGTAGATGAAGGAGAGAAGAGATGGAAACTTCAAGAATCGAACTACTGTATTTTAAATGCAAACTTACTTAAGGATAACCCAATGGGTTCAATCAAGTTCAATAGTATCTGGATGTTTCTCAATGCAAAATATAGAAGAATGAGCTAAATTACTGATAAAAATTCAAATATTTCTTTCTTAGATCCCAGCCACTAAGAAAGGAATCAATGGCATGCCAATATGTCTCCCTAGAGGGTGCTTGGAACAACAACAAATTTGTTATCTCTTAGTATATGCAAGGCAAACCTGGGCCTAAAAGGTCCTCTAATAAATTGTATGCAATATGGGATTGCTGCCTCTTCCATGGTAGGTTTTGTGGCATTTTTATCTTTGCATTCCTAGCATTTGGCATGTTGTGTTTACATATATTAGGAACTTAATATTTCTTCAATTTTGAATATTTTAAGTCATTCCTGCTAAAGTGTCAATTTGATGAGGGAGTGATATTTCATATCAGAGATAGGATGGAAAGAGGGAAACTTCACAGAGATGATGGAACCTAGGGAAAGCTTAAAAGAAACTCTGAGAAGCAAAGATAAAGAAGCAGTCTTCTCCAAAATGGGAAACAGCTTTTATGAATGAATAATGTGGGAGATTCTTCAAATTTGAGGGACAACTTACAAGCCAATCTGATGGAATGTTAAATGTGAGAAAGAAAATAGGAGTCTATTTCAATTATACTAAATAGTATAGGTAAGAAGAGATTGATGGCCTGAACTGGGGGTGGGGAAGGAAGGGAAGGGTAGGAGGGATGAGTGTTAGTCATATGAATAAAGAATAGAGTGTCGACACAAGGGACATTATGGAGTTAGAATCAACAAGACTTGGCAACTGATTAGATATGGGGGCTGAGAGAGAAGGAAGAATCAAAGAGGATTCCAAGGTTTTGAACCTAGTAGACTAGGAGAAATAAAAGACATAGGAAAGCATTTTAGAAAGGAAAGTTTGAGTTTTGATAGTTTGACAGTTTAACTTGAGAATGAAAGGGGCATGTGATCTGAGACTAGAGCTTAGAAGATCAGGATTAGGGGTGAAGGAATATATATACATATATACATATATACTTACATGTAATAAATAATTATGTAATACACATGGATATACTTTCATGATATCTCTATGAATGATGGTATCAAAGATGTCTAATCATTGAGCATATTGATTTGGTTAACTTCAGTTTGGAAGTGTCATATTCCCCTTCCAGAGGAAATAAAGCTCACAGTCGTTTCTGATGACTGTATTATGTCATTAGATGTGTTGCTTCCAAAAGATAGTTGTCCCTGATCTGATGGGAATATATATATATATGTAGATCAGGATCCCATCCTGATCTTCTGAGCTTCAAACTCATATATAAATGTGTGTATGTGTCTGTGTGTTTGTGTCTGTATATAGTGTATATAAAAAAATTTTTAATATAGACATAACATCTATATAACATCTTCTGAGCATGTAGAGAGGGAAGAAAAAATTAGGAATCAAGACAGATCTTTGAAGTATAAGATTATTTTATTCTACTCCAATTCTCTAATATTATAAAAGTTTCACTTTCCATAATAAATGACTGGTACTAATGTATTTAATCTTCAGGGTTGTTGTTTTTTTCAAAGTGATCAATTTTCTACATAGAGAGAAACTGATTTTCTGAAGATAAAGTTGAATTACTTTTCTGTGTCTTAACATTAATAATGTATTTTCTTCATAGCAAAGCTGTGACATAAATCGTGCATTATTCCATTCATTGTAGAAGTGAGAAAATAATCTGGAAATGCTAAGTATTTATCCAAACATCCCTAGTAAGTGATAGAGCTGGGACTCAAAGCCAGGTTCTTAGATAGTGCATCCAGTGTTTCTTCCAATGCACTGCCCTGTCTATCCAATTTCACTTAGTGAAACTGCAAAAACAAATTACAATTAATATGGTGGTATACAAATAAAGGCTGTCTGATCCATGACAACAGATGTAATTTTGTCATTTATAATTAAAAGAATCCTCTCACCAAATTTTAGTTGAATCTTGAGCCAAATATCAAGAATCTAATTTAAATAAAATTAAATGCCATTTTAAAATTTGAGATCTGAAAGGGACTTCTAGTTCAACCTAAACCAAAACTCATATTCCTTCTACCATCTAAATGGTTCTTCAGAATTGACTATTCAGTCTTTGTTTGAGAAAAAAAATCAGTGAAAGAGAAATTCATTACCTCCCAAAGCATCTATCCACTTTTGGATAACCCATTTAACTTTTTTTTTTCATTCTCATGTAAAATAACTTTAAATGGCAAATCTCTTGTCTTTTACCATTGAAGATTTTTTAAATTAAAAGATTGCTCATTCTTTCTCTTAAACAACAAAGTACAAAGTGAAAATGACATGCACACTGTTTTTCAAAAGGGAAAAGTAGTCTGTACATGGTTTTGTTTAAATGCTTTGGAAGCTGTATTTTGTGGAATGAGGCCAGGGACATTTGGGTATTTATTGGAATGTGTCTGCAGTGTTGAAACAAAGTGTTTCAATAAAAAAAAATTTAAAACACAGGGAAGAACAGTGACAGCTCACCATTGACTCTGCCAAATAAATTGACCAAGCAAGCAAGCAATGAGCATTTATCAAATACCTACTGTGTGCTACTGAATTTCATTGTCTAAAAGATGTCATTCCATCTTTGACTGAAACATCTTTGTCCTTAAAGCTTCTAAAGAGAACACATTGCTCCCACCTTTGGTAGCACCAAAGTTTACTAGTCAATGAGTTCCTTGATTTGCTTAATTTAAATTTGGCAGTGCTAGACTCCCTTCTAAGGGAATAGAGCTCATGGTCATTATTGATGCCTACTATTGCTTTCCCAGAATGCTAAATATGGTGCTTACAAAAGAACAGTCTTCTCTGATTTAGCAGTGGTAATGTAAGGATTCTAACATACTGGAAAAAGCAAAACTTCCCCCAGAGTTTCTTGCAGAATTGGTAACAGAGTCAAAGAAATTTCTAATAGAGTGTTTGGGTCAATAGACAAAAGTTCTTTTCTAACTAAAACTCTTCCCATGTTGTCAAGATATGATTAAAGATTGAAAAGGGGACAAGTTTGGAAATGGAAAAAAAATCTGCTCCCTACATGTCTCTATACATTATTACTTGTTCTTAGTAAGTAATGTCAGGGGCACTTAGGTGGTGCAATGGATAGAATGCCAGCCCTGAAGTCAGGGAGGACCTGAGTTCAAATCTGGTCTCTGACACTTAATACTTCCTAGCTGTGTGACCCTGGGCAAGTCACTTACCTTAGGAAAATTGCCTCAATGGAAAAAAAAAAAAAAAAGGTATTGTAACCTCCTCTTCCTTTTTCATTTTAACGATTTTTCATTGTAGAAAAATCCTTGAGCAATGAGCTTCTAATCCATCCTCTTCCTTTTATGGTAGGGAAAGAAAGGCCTGGAGAAGAAAAGTCACATAATCAATCAGTAAAGGGACAGAACCATTTACCTCTGATTCTTAATTCGATTTTCTTCCCCCTGAAACTCTAGTGAAAGATGCCTGATTGGTTTAGAAGCTAGAAAGAGAAAAAAAAGGAAAAGTATTCACTAAATCACCACTGCTTAAGTAGCACATAGCATTCATTTGTAAGTACTTAAGAATATTTAGCAGTTTTGACAAAGCACAGCTTACATTAACTTCCCTGTAGAGACATTTTCCAATCTCTCCTCTACCTTCTGTACCTTCCATAAAGTCAAGGAGGTCACTAGAGCTGGACATTTAAAGTTTATTAGGATAATAAATGTCTGTTATTAGTCACCTGGAAATTTAGAGAACAAAGGATATTTTTTAACCTATCTCCTAATAGCTTGTGAGTAGAAAATAAGGCTATAATAAGCATTCTAGAATACACAGATCTTTTACAATTGACAGCTCTAAATAACATTCTTATGGTCCTACTGGTCCTACTGTTGAGAAAAAACAGGTGGCTAAAATATCCCTAATGTGCAAATACCTTATCACCCTATGGGAGGAGAAAGATAAAAGGCTATGTTGGAGGGAGGGAGGAATATTCACTAGTTGGAATCTTGCTCCAGAGCTTCAGGATGAAATTCCTCTCCTATCTAGCTAGGGATTGGGATGGGGAGGGCTAGGGAAAGGGTAAGAATCATAAAACCATAGAATCCTAGAATGTCTGAACTAAAAGACGGAATAATAACTTTTTCTGAGGTGATACCGCTTACACTAGGGTAGGTAGATTGCAATAGATAGAGTACTGGGATTGGAGTTAGGAAGACTCAAATTTAGCTTCAGACCTCAGACACCTTCTAGATGTGATCCAGAGCAAGTCACTTAACTTCTATTGCCTTCAGTTTCCTCAACTGTAAAATAGGGCTTCTCATAGGACCTACCTCACAGGATTGTTGCAAAGATCAAATGATACAATATTTGCAAAATTCCGAGCATTTAATAGCATTCAATAAATGCTTATTCCTTCCCTTACTTGTTCACTTTCCTGATTTACCTTCCCATAGTTGTAAATGCTTCCTACTTCCACCATTAAAATTACTTTGTATTTACTTCTCTCTGTATATGTCATGCATTCTACCCTACACTCCACTCTCAATCACTGAATGTGAACTCCTTAAGAACAGAAGCCATTTCACATGTTTTATTTGGATATTTTTAAGTTTATGAGGATTTTTTGTCTTTATATCCTTAGCAGAATGTCTTCCTCATTGAAGACACTTAATAAAGGCTTATTCACTTATAATACAGTATATCAAAGCTGGAAGGGACCATGGATATCAACTAATCTATGTCCATCAATTCATACAAAAGGAATCTAAGGTGGGAAAAAATATTTTTCCAAGGTCATCCAGCAAATTCATGACAGTATCAAAACTAGAGCCAAATCTCCTCACTTCTAAACTGGTATTTTCCCCACTATTTTTATTCCACCTGATCCCAAAGCAAGTAATTTAAAGTATAAAAGCCAATTCAAGAAATCAAATATATTCTAAAGTGGCCCTGCTTCACCTGCCCTATAGGGACAACTTATTCTTAAAAGAATCTTATTTTTACCACCAGGGAAATAAAAAACAGGTTTCAAGTAATTGACTCAGTGGAACACTGTTAGAAATGAATAAGCACTAAGCAAGGATGCATCACCTACTAGACATGATGGTAGAACATGGTCTTCTACATTAGAAATAATCTCTCTCCTTATACCATTTGTTTGGTTGCCTACAACTCTAAAGCACAGGGGATAAAAGAGGTTTAAAAAAAAGTTTGCTAGCCAAAGGAAAGTAGATTTTCTCTTCCTTCTCTCTGGAGTTCCCCAGCTACTTTTTGTCTTAGGTAATAGAATTCATAATTATGACTTGAATACTTATTGTTCAATGCTGTCTCATCACCAACTTTCCAAAACCTAAAATGAGGTGCTTGAACTAAATGATTATGCCCTCCAGATCCATGATCCTAAAACTCTCTATTAAGGGACACAGTTTTTGACCTGTGTCAGGTTAGAATTCCACACCAGTTCTTGTCTTGACTCTTCAAGTAGATTATAGGTCCTAAAAGGAGGGATCCTGTGATAATTCTATATTCCAGGTGCTATGTACAGCAAACAATAGTGAAGTCCTTCTGAATACAATTCATGTCTTAGAAGGAAGAAAAGGGGAAGGGAAAGAAGGAACAAAGGAGTGAAATGAGGAAGCAAATGAAATAAGGGAGGGAAGGGAGAAAGAGAGAGAAGAAAAGAAGGGAGAGAAGGAAGAAAAAGTGAGGAAGAGAGAGAAAGAGAAATGGAGGCAAGGAAAGAGGGAAGAAGGGAAAGAAGGGAGGGAAAAAAGGAAGTAAGGAAATGAGAGAGAAGAAATAAGAAAAGGAGGAAGAAGGAAAATAAGTGAGGGAAGAAAAGGAATGAAGGGAGGGAAGGATGAAAGGAAATAGGGAGAAAGATAAGGAAGGAAGGAGGGAAGGAGGGAAGGAAGGAAGGAAAGAAGGAAGGAAGGAAGGAAGGAAGGAAGGAAGGAAGGAAGGAAGGAAGGAAGGAAGGAAGGGAGAGAGGGAGGAAGGAAAGAAGGAAGGAAGGAAGGAAGGAAGGAAGGAAGGAAGGAAGGAAGGAAGGAAGGAAGGAAGGAAGGAAGGAAGGAAGGAAGGAAGAAAGGAAGGAAGGAAGGAAGGAAGGAAGGAAGGAAGAAAGGAAGGAAGGAAGGAAGGAAGGAAGGAAGGAAGGAAGGAAGGGAGAGAGGGAGGAAGGAAGGAAGGAAGGAAGGAAGGAAGGAAGGAAGGAAGGAAGGAAGGAAGGAAGGAAGGAAGGAAGGAAGGAAGGAAGGAAGGGAGAGAGGGAGGAAGGAAAGAAGGAAGGAAGGAAGGAAGGAAGGAAGGGAGAGAGGGAGGAAGGAAGGAAGGAAGGAAGGAAGGAAGGGAGAGAGGGAGGAAGGAAGGAAGGAAGGAAGGAAGGAAGGAAGGAAGGAAGGAAGGAAGGAAGGAAGGAAGGAAGGAAGGAAGGAAGGAAGGAAGAAAGGAAGGAAGGAAGGAAGGAAGGAAGGAAGAAAGGAAGGAAGGAAGGAAGGAAGGAAGGAAGGAAGGAAGGAAGGGAGAGAGGGAGGAAGGAAGGAAGGAAGGAAGGAAGGAAGGAAGGAAGGAAGGAAGGAAGGAAGGAAGGAAGGAAGGAAGGAAGGAAGGAAGGAAGGAAGGAAGGAAGGAAGGAAGGAAGGAAGGAAGGAAGGAAGGAAGGAAGGAAGGGAGAGAGGGAGGAAGGAAGGAAGGAAGGAAGGAAGGAAGGAAGGAAGGAAGGAAGGAAGGAAGGAAGGAAAGAAGGAAGGAAGAGGGAGGAAGAGAGGGAGGAAGGGAGGAAGGGAGTGAAGGAGGGAGGGAGAGAAAGGGAGAGAAGGAAGGAGGGAGGGAGGGAGGGAGGGAGAGAGGGAGGGCAGGAGGAAAAGAAAAAATCTGAGTACCTACTATGTTCCAGGTTAAGTGCTAAGTGCTTTACAAATGTTTCATTTAATCTTCAGGACAACTCTAAGAAGTAGATATTATGATTGTGTTTATTTAACAATTGAGGAAATCAAAATAAGCTGAGGAAAAATTATTATCTAGGATCATGTAAGTATCTGAGGCCTTTGAATTCAAGTCTTACTGACTCTAAGTCCATCCTATCCATTGTGCCATCAAAATGCCTTTGGATAATTTGTGAATTTACCAGTCTTTGGATAGTCTCTTTGCCCTTTTATTTAACACTGTAGTGAGAATAATTGAGTGATTCACACACATTCTTATCCTCTTGCACTTGTAGCTTACCATGTACAGTATAACTTATAAGACAGCTTATTGGCTTACTGACTGTACTTTTACAGAGAAAGATCAGATATAAGGAAGCAGAACTGAGAGAGAATAAAGAGAAATTTAGCCTTGGTTTTGTGGAGGAGAGGTCTGCACACGTCTGTGGTCCCTCCAAGGAACCATGTGTGCCAGTGAATTTTGTGAACTTAGGGATGGCAGTGGATGGAGAGAGCAGCTGAACAGGGGGTAATTGGACCAAATTGGGAACTTCTGTAATGCATGCCAACAGCCATAAAGCAACAGAGACAGAATGACAGAGGAATTCCTAAACACAGGAAAACAACTTCTGGACCCAACAGAGCAATTTTGGGGCCAAACCAGGAGCTGCAAGAACTCAGTCTATCAACAGAAAGAGGAGTTTCTGTTCCAAAACTCCTGAACTCAGTAGAGATGTTCCTGAGCCAATCAAAAGCCAGTGCCAAATAATAACAGGGAGCAGAGCCATGATGTGAAGAAGACACCAGATCCTGCCCTCTTCTGGTAACAGTTACATGGACTGGGCAGGTCCAGGGAAAGAGATTTAACTCATAGTCGGCCTCAAGAGCCTTCCCTTACCACATGCTTCAATTAAAGTTTTGTGCTATATCTAGAATATAGATCCCTGGGAAAGAGAGCCTCACTGGTAACAGAAGGAGAACTATCTTGATTTTTTACTGGCTCTGATGCAAATCCTTTGTGCTTTATGATTTTTTTTTTGGTGGAGCTAAATAAAAGTCTGTCCTACACTGGATGTTTAGTTTCATGAGAACTGAGAGCTTCTTCCATTTTTTCAAAGACCCAGATATGGTAATCCCAGGAAAACTATGGATGAGGCCATGAACAAAAGGCTGATTTGTGTGAGAAACCTCTGAGATCAAAAGTGGTCCGTGTCAACCCAGAGCTGGACCACGGATTAAAATATCCTCTAGAGGGAATGATGCAGGGCTTTGAATGCAGATGTTCAATAAGCATTGTTGAATTGATTCAATTCCTTGAGAGTTTCATTTGTTTATTTTAGTGGGGTTTAGAATGTTTTTTTTTTCTTGAGTTTTAAAGCATCTGTTTAGAAGATAATTCAGTAGGGATTTTTTGATCCCTTATTCTCTGCTGTGCTTCCAACAAAATGGTAGAGTAGCAAGAACTCCTGATTAGAAACAAGAAGCCCTGTGTTAGAATCCTTGCCCCACTATATACTTCCTTATTGCCACAACCTTCTCCTCTGGGTCTCAGCTTCTGCTTCTATGGAATGAGTGGATTTGAACTAGATTGTCTAATATCACTTCTACCTATAAATTCCCATAGTATGCTATCATATGCTCCAAATAAAATTAAAAATATAAATAAGATGCAAAATATAAATAAGATCAAGAATCCTATAAAAATAAAGACAAAGTAGAGAAAAAATAACATTAGAAGAAAAAATAAAGAGCTATTTTTATAAGGAGAAAAAAAAAACATTCAGCTGCTTTTACCCTCCTCAGAGTTAAAGCTCTCTGCCTTGCTAACAGTCTGTTCTCTCCTCCTCTTTTCCCAGGATTGTCAGTGAATGTGGAGAATGCTAGGGAGAAGGAAGGTTCTGTGCTGTAACTTAGATTAGTCACCTCTCATTTTCACACTTCTGGGTAGGCCTTCTTTTTGAAAGGTCCATATACTGTACTCCCACTAAACCAGAGTGTCTTCCCAGAATACAGTGGGTCAAGAAAGGTGTATTATAGAAAAGCACTATATACAAACTTCAGCTCTGCCCTTTATGATCTGTGTGACCATGGATAAGTCATATTGCTTTCAATAAAATGAGATAATCAGACTAGATGATCTCTCAGGTATCATCAAACTCTGCATCTAATCCTTGACACAATTGAAATTCTCAGAAAAAAGGCAACGTTCTTTAGTTTCATTTTGTATATTCTCTTACAGCTTGTGCTCTGAGTTCCAGACATGCATAAAAGTAAGAGGCAAGATAGGGAATTGGAAAAATGGGGGGTAGAATCCTGGCTCTGCAGGTTATTACTTATTTGCCCTTGGACAGGTTTTTCCCCCCCTTCCTAGTCCTCAGATTCCTTATTTCCAATATGAGTGTTGGCTAAGGAACATCTCTAAATCTTACAATCATTTCTATGTCATCTCTAAATCCTAG
Organism: Sminthopsis crassicaudata; assembly: GCF_048593235.1. Lineage (NCBI taxonomy): Eukaryota > Metazoa > Chordata > Mammalia > Dasyuromorphia > Dasyuridae > Sminthopsis > Sminthopsis crassicaudata. Next base: position 220,232,701 of record NC_133618.1, read on the forward strand.
GATTTTCTGAATTTTTTAAGCAATACTGATTTTAGGTGTGATAAGGAAGCTGGTGTTTCATAAACGGTGGTAGGTTTTGCTTTGTTTTATTTTAATATGTGTTATAGAGAGAGGCAATGAGTTTTCTTACCTAGAACTCTCTATAACTAGGATGAAAATGATCTGGTCCATACACAAAGCCCAAGAGCTTGGTTGGCTGATGCAGCCTCTGACTGAGGAAGACACTGGGGAGCTTGCTTCTTGAGAGATTCGTGATGATATATAAGACAAGTGCCTTGGAGAAACGGTGGAGCATTTGTAGACATTCTATAACTAGTTCTGATTAGATAACCACGTGTTGAAGAGGAAGATCTTTGATTGGCTCTTTGAATGCAAAGGCATTTAAAAAAAAAAAAAAAACCTGTCAGCTTTACTTCCTTCATCTGGTGAGAGACTATGCTATAAGAGGTCATCTCCCATCTCAAGGCCATATGACCCCAGAGAAACAAGCCTCAGTCCTTGACTTCTTCATTCATTCTTTTTCATCCTAGACAAAGAATTTAGAGTGTACTACTCTATACCCACCATCTAGCTGCCTTATATAAACAATATATATGCACATATGCATATATACATATATATTCATATTTTGATTATTTTAAAGTAGATTTCAATCATTTCAAAGGCAGAATTCCCAAATAAATGTAAAGTAATTGGGGAGAAACAGATTCGGTACTGAAAGACAGCCTTAATTTGAGGGTTCCAGTGGTTAAATTGCGTATTTTTTGATAACCAAAATTCTGTGCTTTTCCCTGAACATGCAAAGATCCACTATTTTGGGGGTTATATTATATTTGTTAGATTATAGTACTCTCTTCTTTTATGGTAGAGGAAGCCAGCCCTCTCAACTCAAAGCTTGATGAGGAGCAAATGTATATGTGTATGTGTGTATATATATTTGTATATGTATATACATATAAACACATTTGTGAGCCACCTACATATCCAGAGGCAGAGAGAGATTAAGTCAATCACCTAATCTAGTTAATAATACAAAGGCTAGAAGTTATATTTGCTAGTTGAGTAATTTTTCTCCACTGCCATGTGACTCCAACTTGATCATATATAAAACAACAAACATTAAATGATTATAATCTACTTTAATATATATATATATATGATTGTCTTATTATGTATATATGAGGCAGCTAGGTGATGGTTATAGAGTAGTACACTCCAAACTCTTTACCTAAAATGAAAAAGAATATATGAAAAAGGGGCACTGGTTTCTCTGAGGTCATATGGCCTTGGGATAGGGGGAGGCCCTCTGACCTTATCTTAATATTTTAGACCCTCCACTTATTTCTGTGTCCTACAGGCTAGGAATAAAAAGACAAGGAGCTTAAATGCCACTAAGAGATATAAGTACACTAGTAAATATAAAGTATACAAAGTAATTTCAAGAGAGAGCTAATGACTATGGATGAATGAAGTTACATGTAAGTTATTCTTTAAAGGAAAATAAGACACACATGACTTATTTAATAAGCAGAGCATTTATGTTTATTCTCATTGCAGATTATGAATGATTCTCCTTATGAGGAATACAAATAACCTCCCAAAGGGGAATACACTTAAAGCAGTGAAATCTGAAAGCTACAAGCCCATTTCATGCAAGGATGCTTCAGGCACTTCTGTTGTATATGGCTGTTACAGCTGGTGCCATAGAAGAAGAGGGTATCTTAATACATTAGCAGTCACCCTATAATTAAATTACAAAATGCTTTTATGTTACATTTGCTCCTTGCCAGACTTTGAAATGAGAAGGCTGGTTTCCCCCACCCCAAAGGAAAGTAATATAATCTAACAAAGACACAGCAAAATAGTGTGTTTTAATGGCTTTTAGATGCTCAGGGAAAAGCACAGTATTTAATTACCAAAAGATATGCAATTTAACCACTGGAAGCTTCAAATCAAGACTTGCCTTTATATATTAAATCTGACAAATGTTTTCTCCATCATAGCATTGAATTTATTTATTTAGGCATTCTGCCTTTGAAATGGTTGGAATCCACTTTAAAAATCATCAAAATGTTAATAAGTCATGGGAAGAACAGAATTTGGTGTGGGTCAATGTGTTAAACTGAAAAGAACACTTCTGAGAGTCAGGAATCTTGAGTCCTGATCCTAGCTTGTATGATCCTACAGTATGATCCTGGCAAGTCCTATCATCTCTCTGGGCATCAGTTTCAATTAAACTCAGCAAATATTTATTGAATCCCTCCTATATACAAGAAGACATGCAAAACATGTCCCTGATCTATACTTTAATGTAGAAAGCCCTCTAAAGTTGCATAAAGTAATGGCTGTTCCACAGTAAGTATTCAAGCAGAAGTTAGTGGCCCATTTCAGGGAATGTTGTAGAAAGGATTTGTGCTCAAGTTGGAGTTCAATTAGAAGTGGTTATTCAACAATTCAGCAAATATTTATTAATGTTTGCTATGTACAAAACACTGAATATGAGAGATACATAAAAAATTACAGTCCCTATAAAAACTAACAAAATAATGATAGCTAACATTTATATAGTACTTACTATGTACCCAGCATTTTGCTAAGTGATTTATAAATATTATCTCATTTGATCCTTAATCCTACAAGATAGGTACTATTATTATCTCCATTTATGGATGAGGAAACTGAGTTGCCTAGAGTTACACATTTATCTATCAAGCAATAAACATTCATTAAACATTTATTATGTGCCAGACACTTTGCTAAATACTAGAGATACAAAAAGAGGCAAACCACCAATCCTTGATCTCAAAGAGCTTGCAATCTAACGGCTAAGACATGCAAACAAACATGTACTAAGCAAGTTATATACTGGGTAAATGAGAAATAATTAACAAAGGAAAGGTGTTAGAGTTTAGAGGGGTGTGAAAAGACTCCCTCCAGAAATGGAGGTTTAGATGAATTTTAAAGCAAGACAGAGAAGTTAGTAGGCAAAGGTGAGGAAGAAGAGCATTCCAGATATGAAGAAGAGGCAGAGGGAACCGGAGAAAAGAGCTGGAGTTTCTTATTCCTGGAAAAAGAGGAATCCAGCATCATTGACTCAAAAGGTACATGGTGGAAATAAAATAAAAGATTAAAAAGGTAAGAAAGATCTACATTATGAAAAATATCAAACAGAACATTTTGGAGGTGATCCAGACACACTATAATTTATTAGATAGGGATGTGACATGGTCAAACCTACACTTTAGTGTGGATAAATGGAGATGGATTGGAGTCAGTAAAGACTTGAGTCTGGCAGACCTACCAGCAGGTCATTGCAGTAATTGAGTTATAAAGTGAGGAGGGCCTATACTAGAGTGATGGCAGTGTCAGAGAACAATATATTCAAGAGATGTTGCAAAGGTGAAATCAAAACACCTTTGGATTGGATTTGGGCAGTCAGAAAATCCAGGATGACTGCTAGGTTGCAAGCCTGAGGGACTGAGAGGATGGTGTTGCCCTTTATAGTAATGAGAGGAATTGTTAGTGGAAAGGATAAAGAAGTCTATTTTGGACATATTGAATTTAAGAATTGATCATGCAATTTGAGGTGTCTGAAAGGTAGCTGGTGATACAGTATTGTAGGTGAACAGTGAGATTGTAACATAATTGAGATTGGGCTTTAAATCCATGGAAGTTGATGAATTCATCAAGTGAAGTAGTATAAAGGAAGAAGAAAAAATAATTCAGGACAGAAACCTGAAGGCATCTATGGTCAAAAGATATGATTTGGATGAGAATTCAGGAAAGAAGAACAAGAAGAAGCAGTCAGTAAGATAGGAAGAGTGGCGTCCTGAAAACCTAAAGAGAAAAGAGTATTAAAGAGGAGACAGTGATGAACAGTGTTAAAACTAATAGATGTGTCTAAGGCTAGATTTCAACTCAGGTCTCCCTAACTCCAGGTCTATCCACTGTACCATCTAACTGCTTCATGGAACTTATAATCTAGTATTGGAGGGGAGTATGACATGGACATATAATAAAACAAAACAAAAAAGAACCTCTATCATCATCATCATCATCATCATGTCACAAATCAAGTATATGTTATATAATATCTAAGAGAGAAGCATTGTTACCAATTAGAGAAGTTACGGAGGCTTTGTGGAAGAGATAATAGCACAATGGAGAAAGTATTGGTTCTGTAGTCAGAAGCATGAATTCAAATCTTGCCTTTGATATTTAATAAGTATCTACATATGGAAAAGTCACAACTTCGGGGCTTTAGCTTCCTCATTTGAGAGGATTGGCCAAGAGAGCCAGTGAAGGACTTTGCAGTCCTAAATCTATGATCCATTTAAGATAGGTTTCTCTGGCACATATATGTGACCCTGGGTAAGTCATGTAACCTCTCAGTGGTCTAGGCATCAATCAATACTAATGTTAATAATAATTAATTAATCAATAATAATTAATTAATTAATAAGTAGGTGCCAAATTCTCCAAGAAGGTACCAAATATTTTGCCAGAGAGAGAAGTTCCTCAGAAAGTCCCTTTTACTCAAAAAATCATAAGTCCAATCCCTAACTCTTTAAAACATAGTTGGCTTTTAATAAGTGAGTGAAATTTTGGGGCAAGAAAGCTTAGGATACATATGAGGGATATTAGTACCACTAATAATTGAAATTTGTATGAATCATCTTACAACAGTCCTGTGAGATAGAGTTAATAATGATTCCCATTTTACAGATAAGGAGACCCATGATCACACAGTTAGTAAATATTACAAAAAAAATAAAAATATTAGAATAATCTCCTTATATCAAGTCCGAAGCTCTCTATCCCAAACCATGTTGTATCCTTAGTCTAGGAAGCAGCTGTAATATAGTGGCAAAAGTACCAGTCATGAAATTAGGAGGTCTGGTTTTGAGTCCTGACACTAAAACATGGGTGACTTTGAGTTATGTCAACCACTCCTTGAAAAGCCCAGAAATCCTCTAAGATGCTGTGCATTGAACTGAAGCAGCAGAATGGGGTTATAAATATAAGTACTAAATTCCTTGATTTTGACAGATTTTTTATTTTAAATATTTTCCTTGGAAATGTAAACAACAATATGATTTAAATTGTATGTAACATTTTGTTTTCAAAGTATTTTTTATTTCTCCTCTCTCAGTGCTGCACAAATAACATTTTCAGGATTCTGATTCAGGAAGCAATGTTTGCATATAGCACCCCTTGGTGGCTACTTCAAGCACAGCACATTTGTTAAAACTGCTGCTTTAACAAGCTTTATTTAATAACAGCTTACATTTGCTGGGTTCTTTATATTTGGCAAAACTCTTTCACTTGTATTACCTCCTGGAATTCTGAAAAGATGTTCATGAGATAAATACCAAAAATATTGTCATCCCTATTTCTCAGACAAAAAACTTGAAGCTTTAATTTGTTCTGTGACTAGTCAACTTCAGGAGGCAGTGAAGAGCTAGATTCAAACCCAGGGCTTCTGGCTTCTAGTCCAATACTCTTCTCACTCCCAGTATCTTACCAAACAAAAAAGGTGGGGGGATTTGGAGATAATTGGGGTTAAGGGACTTGAGCAGTTACATATCTAGTATGTATCTGAAATCAGACTGAATTTAGGTCCTCCTAACTCCATGTTTGTATTCTATTTGCTGCAACACTTAGCTATCCTCCTGAGAAGCTCAGGAATATTTTAGTAATAATTCATATTCTTTTATATAATCTCTTGCATAATTTCTTATTTCCAAGTCCATGGTTGAGCATCTCCCTCCTCATTCAATCCTACTATAATCCCAATACAGCAAGAGAGAAACATAAGCAGTAGCAGTAATTTTTTTTTAATGATGATAATAAGGAAGGGAAGGAGAATGATAGCATTTATATAGCACTTTAAAAACATTATCTCGTTTTATTCTCATAACGTTCCAGAAGGTAGATATTATCATTATCCCCATTTTATAGTTGAAGAAATTAAGGCAGAAATTAAATGACTTGCCCCCCATAATACAGTCAAGAAGAGTTGGTAACAGGATTTGAACTCAGGTCTTCCTAACTTCAGATTCAGAACTCTTACTACTATATCACCAAGCTATGTATTCATGCAAGATATTATTGTCCATAAGTGGGCTTTGCTGGATCACTAGTTTTCATCTCAATGTCACTACTAATGAGTGTTGTCTACATGGAGTTTGGGACATCAGCCTGAAGGTAACTGCCATAATTCCACTGTGTCTATGACTATATCACAACAGCCTGAGTCTTAAGATGAGCTTCCCCTTGTTACTTGATTTCTCCAATCCCATGTTTCAGTCATCTCCAGTCTCTGTTCCTGTTTACTTGTAGAGCTAGATTCCGGTTCACCTCTGCTATTCTTTCTCATCTTCCTCTAACTAATGTTAGCCCCACATGTCTTATTCACTTCCTTCCTGAAAAACTGTCTTTTCTTTAAGCTGTGATTCCTAAAAGTACACTTATATAATCAGAGTTTCACCCTGATTAATATCATGACCTCCAGTAATAATCATGTAGTGAAGCTCATGTAGAATCCTTTGGAAAATGGAATACTAAAAAGAGCTTGAACCTCTTTGCATCACTGGAACTTTAATATTTACAAAATGCTTTCCTTACAATTCCCTAAAGAAATAATTAAAGAATTAAAAAAAAAAACTTGATAGAATCAAGAGCTAGAAAAGATGATGGATAATGTCAGAACTTACCTCAGAATTTTAGAAAGAAAGACTCAGGTCTAGAAAAGATAGTTGTCATAAGGGTAGAGGCAGAATTCCAATTCAGGCTCACTGAATCCAAGGACAACACTCTTTCTACCTCAGCACAATGGCAAACAGTCACACAGCTAGGGTGACTGAAACTAAATTCCATGACTCCAAATTCAGGGCTATTTCCATCTCACCAAGCTGCCTCTCAAGGCAATAGAGTCATTCTTTGTGAATTCCAATTTTCTGTTGGATACCCATCACAGCATTCTTCAAGATGAAATTTAACATTGGCTAAATTCCTTTTTAATTTATTTGTGCCTGCTTCTGGTTGTATCCTCAAGTGACAGAGGTTTTCCTTGTTAAATTAAATTATACAATAACTGGAGGGTGTTAAAAATTCATTTTGTATTTATTTTTGTGTCATACTTCTATGCATAAGCCACTGTAGATATCACAATTCTATTTACAGGATTTTTTTGTTTCAGTCATAAATCTTTCAAAAGTATGTTGGAAGACATGGCCTATAAGGTCCTTTCCAGCACAAAACATATTATTCTATGAGTAGAATGGAGTGGAGAGGGAAGGGAGGATGAGGGAAATATTGGGGAAATGTGTTATAGTATATAGAGTGTCAGTCCTGGAGTTAGGGCTCAATTCTGACCTTAGATATTATCTATGTTACCTTGAGCAATCCACTTAACCTATGCTTTCCTTACTTTCCTCAACTATAACATGGGAATAATAGCACTTCCCTTCTAGCATTGTTATAAAGAGCAAATGAGAAGATATTTGTAAGGCACTTAATCTAGTGCCTGGCATATAGTGGGACTATATAAATATTAGCTACTATTAGAATAATTATAGAATCACAGAATCTCAAAATTAGGAAAGACTTAAGAGATCATTTAGACTAAACCAGATCTGAGCAAGTTTCTCTTAATAATATCTCTTACAAATGATCATTCAGCCTTCACTTGAAAACTTGCAGGGATGAATGAGCAGTTCATTCATTCTACTCTGGAACAAATCTTCCATAATGTTTCCATCCATGAAATCAAAATCTTACTCTCTACACCTTCCATTCATCATTACTGACAGTAAGTTTAATTACTTCCACATAACAACTTTAAGTCTTTTCTTCATATTAAGTATCCCTATTTCATTCAGCAGATTGTCACATGATACCATTTCTAGGCTTTCACTATCCACCTTGCACAAAGAAATTATTTAATAAATGCTTATTAAATTGAAGTGAATGTCTCTTTCTTCCAAACTTTGGGTTCAAGTTTTGGTTTTCTAAGTGAATTCATGACTACCTTCATTAAAAAAAATTTTTTTTAAATTTTTTTTTCCAAAGTAGAAAATGTACTGGAAATTTTGGGAGCAAAGATGCAGTTTTCTCAAGAAATAATAGGGGGCCATCTAGTGTGCATTATTAGAATTGCTTTTTTTTCTTACTGGTTAGGGCTATAATGAAATCCTTATAGAATGGCTAAGAATCACAAAATAATAAAACTTCAAGGACCTGTAAATGCTATCACTTTCAATATACATAGTCTTCATATATGGCATCTGAGTCCCAAGGAAGGGGAGTTACTTGCTCAAGATTATACAATGAGTATGAAAAAGGCCGAGACTAGAAATAAATTCATCCTTCTTCCAAGAGCAGTGCTCTTTCCCCTGATTTTCCTGAAAATCTTCTGAGTTAGACAATTATTTCAATCTTTGTGATAACAAATAGAGTGAAGGATAAAAGGCCTGTTCTGTATCTTCTGCTTCAGTCCTTTCAACTGATCATTTCATGATTGGACTCTTACTTATAATTTGGTTACAGAAAATGTCCTAATGAGAGAGGCCTTTGGGCCTTGTCTCCATTGAGGCCAGGTGAAAGGAGTCCCTGCCTTGATCTCTGTATTTGTTCTTTTTCCTTTAGTTAAAAAGAGTAAACTGAAGGTCAAGAGTAAGCCACAAATGGAAGAATAGGGGAGTCGGAACCTAAGCAAGGACCAAAATCAATGCACTAACCAGTTCAGCATCAACATTCTAAGAAGCAAGGAATGGCCTTCATGAACCAATTTCTGGACTTAAACCATTGATAGCCATCAGATCTCATCACAATATTTTTGGGACCAAGGTTAATAGGTGCGCCTATTGTGCCCAGAAAATAAGATGGTGTAGGGAAAAGTGTATACCCAGAAATTTGGGGTAGGGGTATTATTGTGTTTGTATATTTTGTTCTTATAATAACTTTAACATAGATATCCCTTTCTAAAAAGACAAAAAAGGACTTGTTCTCTCCCTCCAAGAAACTAATTAGTTTATGTTCATTAAAATCTAAAACCTAACCAGTGACTATGTTTAAATCTTGTGATATTACCAGATGATGTCAGCACCAGTGATATCAGCAGATGAATGAAAACGATACAATACTGACAAGCCCAGCTTCCTTTCCAGTCTTTCTCATCTTCAAAATGAAGCATTTCAACTAGGAGTTCTCTTAGGTCTTTTCCAGATATAAACATTGTTTGGGAAAAACTAAATAAAGACCCTCTCATAAGGATATGGCCTGGACCCATAACTAATTATGACTTGAGACTTTGCAATAACAAGTTAAGCTATAATTGAAAAGCTACAGATGTTTGATAGTCTCCTGTTTCCCACAAACTCCTAATTAGCATTTAAGTATTTCTTTTAAATGTAATTTATTCCTTTGTTTCTGGGATAGGTTTCTAAACTCCCACAATGAGAGAAAAGGTCAAAGAAGGGGGGTCTTCTGTTCTGTTTAATCTTGTGTTTTGCAATTTATGTTTTGTAGTACTTTACTGACAAAGACCTTGTCACATGGGAAATGCCCTTTCTCACAAGTTTGTAAGAAACCCCTTTTTGTTTTTTCTTACTCTGAGAGTCTCTGATTGTTTTTGTGGTCACTATTGTCCCACACATTATACTTATTACAGAAAAAAAAAAGTTCACCATTCACCCTAGAACAAAATATTCAGAGAGTCCTAGTAACATGAATAAGTGGACTATGTACCTTCCTTATCAAATCCCAGGTCCGTTTTTGGCAGCAGCCTTTTTCACTTGTGTTCATAGGCCTGTGTTTTATTTTGTTTCATTTTGTTTTCCAAATTAAAAGCTCCCTTCTCTGCTGGAGATGAGCAATTACTTTGTTTTTTGTTTTTTAATAATAGCTTTTTATTTTTTTCCCCTGAGGCTGGGGTTAAGTGACTTGCCCAGGGTCACACAGTGTTAAGTGTTAAGTGTCTGAGATCAAATTTGAACTCAGGTCCTCCTGAATTCAGGGCTGGTACTCTATCCACTGTGCCACCTAGCTGCCCCTTTTTATTTTCAAAATACATGCAAAGAGAATTTTCAACACTCACCCTTGCAAAATCTTGTGTTCCAAATTTGTCTTCCTCCCTTCCCCCACACCCTTCCCTGGACAGCAAGTAATCCAATACAGATTAAACATGTGCAATTCTTTTATACATATTTCCACATTTGTCATGCTGCACAAGAAAAATCGGATCAAAAAGGAAAAATGAAAAAAAAAGAACAAGCAAACAACAACAACAAAAGGTGAAAGTACTATATTGTGATTCCCATTCAGTACCCACAGTTCTCTCTCGGAGAGTAGATGGCTCTCTTCATCACAAGTCTATTAGAATTGACCTGAATCTTCTCATTATTAAAAAAAAAAAAAAAAAAAAAAAAAAAAAAAAAAAAAGCCAAGTCCATCACAGTTGATCATCCCATAATCTTCTTGTTGCCTTGTACAATGTTCTCCTGGTTCTACTCACTTCACTTAGCATCAGTTCATTATCTTAATATAGGATGTTAGGTGTGAATCAATGGCTAGTTTCTGCCATACTATTTTCCAATTTTCCCAGCAATTTTTTGTCAAATAGTGATTTCTTATCCCAAAAGCTGAAATCTTTGAATTTATCAAAAACTAAATCACTATAATCATTGACTATTGTGTATTGTGAACTTAATCTATTCCATTGATGCACTAATTTCTTTCTTAGCCATTATCATATGGTTTTGAATTTGCTTTGTAATATGTTACATCTTAGACAATAAATTGTAAGCATTTGGCTTCCCTGGCCTCCCTCTGGCTTCAAATTTTATCTTAGATCATCCCAGTAAGTTTCATTTTTTTTTCCGATTCATTGCTTCCCAATATAATGGAAATGGCCCTTGTTGTGGCCACTTTTACAATTTTACATTGCTATTCCCAGCAAACGACATATAGATTCCTATTCATTCTATTATGTCACTCATTCCAAACTGCATTCCAAATTTAGTAGATTTAAGTTCCAAATTGACCATCATCACATAGAAATACTCATTTTCTCAGGGTCCCAGGAGAAGTTCTGTTGAAATAAAATATACTCTCCTCTTCGCAACTTCAGGTCCTGAGACCACACTGATGTATTTCTTTTTGTGTAACCAACCATTCAGAATAATGATATTCTTACCTCTTTTTTAAAAATTCACTTGATAAGGCAAAAGAAATAATAATAACATAATATAATAGCTGCCCGGATGTTTGAAACAAATGCATGGATAATAAAATACAGCACACTCCATGTATAACCCTGAATCATTGTGCTACGCTATTGTTTCTATTCTTATTGCTTCCATTCTTCCTTGATTTTGGTGAAGAAATATTGGAGCAGCAATGGACTAAACTGTGATCTTGTGAAGTCTGAAAGGTTAAGAATGTTGCCAAAGCTCCAGGGATGAGTCGATGCCAGAATATGCAGTCCCAAAGAGTGACCCGAGAATCAGACCTGGCAAGTGCCACTTTGTAGAGTGGATTTTTCTGTTAGCTATGCCATTTTTGCTAGCAAACTTGATGAAGTGAATACTTTGCAGAACATACCTTAAGTTCAGGTCCATTTTCTTCAGCCTGAGGTAAGTAAGAGAAAGTATGACTTTAGTTAAGAGAAATGATTTATTCTTCTATTCTTGATATTTCTTCTCTGTAAAGATCCATTTGTCTAAAAAAATTAATTTATTTGAATGGATTAAATGAACCTGGGATGCTAATAAGTGATAATTGTTTTTAGAGAAAAAACATTAGAATAGGATTCAATCTAATACTTTCAACCTCTCAAGAATATACCTAGAACCCTGAGGGGAAGATGAGTTCCCTTACTCTGGTAACTTAACCTGCTAATGTAGAGCTGAATAAATGCAGAATTTTGTTCCAACAACAAAGCAACAGCACTACTTGCCTTTCCCTTTTTTTGGTTCACATTTTTTCTCTCAGAGCAGAAGGAACAAAAAAAAGGCAGTGTTCATTTATCAGAAACTTCATCTCCCAAACTTTAGATGATACTGGAGGATAACTGAAACTACAGTCTTCATCTAGCCAAACAAGAACTAGCAGCTAAAACTTCTTGTCATCTAATTATTCTTTCTATTGTTCTATTCCATAGTGCCAACAAATTGCTTTTCAAAACTACTAGTTCTTCTTACTCTTCTGATTATTATTCTTCAATCTTGAGCATAAGACTCCTATATTACCTATGCACCTATTTTTTTATGGCTTTAATTGGAGCCTCCTGGATCTGAACTTTCCTTTAACTTAAAAAACAAGAAATTCACCAAATTTCCCTCTTTGAAATCAATCATTCTTTTTAAATCATATTTCTGTCTTTTTTCTTGTTTTTTAGTTTTCTCTTTTTTTAGTTTTACTCTTTTGTCACATAGCAATTATATGATAATGCACTGACACCATAATGTCTTGTAGCTCTCAAGTCTTTTAACTTGTTTTATGTCCTTGAACTGTACTTACTAAGTAGCAGCTCTTTATGCCTCAATGGTTGATATAATTCCCTTCCCTTTCTGCTGTATAAGAGCACATAAATTGTTATATTATCTCAAGTTTTCAGCATTTAGCACAAGATGTCCACTAAAAAGAACTAGAGTAAATATACCACTAGAAGAAACTCATCTCTAGAAATAGCACATAAGGTATGTAAACCTTTCCATACATGCTGCAGGGAATAGAAGAAGAGAATTTGTATCTCAAAATTTTGAAAAACAAATGTTAAAAATTGTTTTTACATGTAACTAATAAAAATGTTAATGAACAGCAAAAAAAATGCTTAAAACACATAAACATAAAGATACACAGAGTTAATATGAGGAACAAGAGCAAATTTTATTATTTATCATTTTATTATTTTATTATTTATCAGTTAACTAAAAAAAGAGAAGTAATCATGATTTCAAATAAAATAATTTTCAGATACTATTATGATAGATATAATAATAATAGCTAACATTTATATAATACTTAGTATGTGCTAAGAACCATGCTAAACACTGTATAATTATTATCCTTATAACAACTCTAATGGAGGTGAGCACTAGTACTATCCCTATTTTACAGATGAGGAAACTAAGGCAAACAGAGGCTAACTGACTTGCCCAGGATATAACTAATAAGTGCCCAGGGCTGATTTGAACCAAGTCCTCTTGGCCCTATGCAACCTAGCTACTATAAACATGAAAAAAGGAAGAAAAAAAAAGGTGATAAACTGTCATTATATTGTGCTTAAAAGCACCATTGATAATAAATATCAATATTAGTATGTACATACCTATAGAATAGATAAGTTAGCAAAAGATAAATTAAAAACAAGTCAAGGATCTGAAGAGAACTTTAGAAAAGTTAAAGATGATGAAGCTCTCATGAATATTGAATGAGAATAGAAAAAAATTATATATTTCTCAATTATACATGGCACCTTTATAAAAAGTGATCATGTATTAAAACAAAAAGACCTCATCATAAATTGAAGAAAAATAGAAATATCAAACATTATTTCCTGATCATAACGCAACTAAAATTATGTTAAATAATGGGTCCTTAAAAAGAAGAAATTAAAATTATCCTATATTTAACTGAAAGCTAGATAGCATAATTTTAAAGAACTGATGGGACAAAGAACTACTTATAGAAGTAATAGAAAATGTCATTAATGAAATTATAATAATGAGACAATATACCAAAATATATGGAGTACAGATAATGTCATTCTGGAGAGAAAATATGTCACAAAATGACTTGATCAACAAAAAGGGAAGAGCAAATCAGTGAACTGGACATGTAATTTAAAAACTTGGTGAAAAACAAATTTCAAAATCTCTAACTAAATAACAAAGTGGAAAATACTGAAAATTAAAGAAGGGATCAATAAAATTGAAAGCAAAAAACCATTGAATTGATAAATTCAACAAGCGCTATAAAAAAAACAATGAAAAACACAGTTAACTAATGTCATTTTTAAAGGAGGGAAAGGGAAGTTTGTCTCAAAAATTAAAAAAGAATTAAAGAGGAAATAAAAGAAATTATCAGAAAATATTCTATCTAACTATGTATCAATACAACTGACAATTTGGAGGAAATCAATGACTACTTGTGAAAATATATAAAATAAGCAAGTTAACAAAAGAATAAATAGGCTATTTAAATAACCCAGTATCACACAAAAGAAATCAGACATACAATAAATGTACTCCCAAAAGAAAAAAAAAATACAGGACCAGATGGGTTTATTGGTGAATTCTATCAAATGTTCAAAGAAAAATTTCAATACTTTTTAACTGTTTGTAAAAATAAGAAAATGAAGACCCTTCCAAAATCTTTCTATAACCCAAATATGATGTGATATCTAATCCAGAGAAAGACTGGATTAGCAGAGAAAGAAAACTACAGACCAATATCACTAATTGACATTCATTTAAAAATATTAAGGTTGCATATGGGTTACAACAATATATTAGCAAGATTAGAAAGATTGTACACTATGAACAAGCTGGATTTATACCATTCCTCAATAGAAACATGATTAAGGAACAGGTAGTATTCAAAGGAAGAAGTTTCCAAGCTATCAGCAATCATGTTCCTATTAATTGGCCTGGGGAGGGGGGAGAAGCAAATTAAAGCACTTTTGATATTGCACTTTATACCTATCAGAATAACAAAGATAAAAAAAATGAGAGCGATGGGAAAACAAGTAAACTAGCACACTGTTGGTGGAGTTATAAATTAGCCAAACATTCTAGTAAGCAATTTAGAGCTATGCCTCCTAAATTACCAAATTATATATCCTTTGACCCATTATATTAATAGGCCTAGACTCCCCTAAGAAATCAAAGAGAGAAGAAAAGAGGTCAATATGTATAATAATAAAATAATAATTTTGCAGTTGTATACAACTCTTCATGATTTCATTTGGAGGTAATAAAGTATTTTGACATTTCCTTCTCCAAAATATTTATAGCAGCCAAAATCTGAAAATTAAAAAGGTTTCTGCCTATTGGGAAATAGCTAAACAAATTTTGGTAGATTAATGTAATGGATTATTATTGTACCATAAGAACTGATAAAATGCACAGTTTCAGAGAAAACTGGGAATATTTCCATAACCTGATACAAAGCAAAATATACAGAATCAGGAGAACAATTTATACAATTATAATAAAAATTCTCATTAATGCAGTGACAAACCATGAATTCAAAAGAATAAATATGCCATTCCTCTACTGAAAGAAAAGTGTCAAACTTAAAATGAAGAAAGATATGACTAATTTTGGAAATTTATTTTTAGTAGGAATTTGTTTCACTATATGATATAGGGGTTTTATTTGAGATGGGCAGAAATATTGGGTGGAGGAATGGTTCAGAGAAAGGAGCAATGGGAGGAGGAATAAATTAATTTTTTACACAAAAATACTAAAAAAAAAAAAAAAAAAAAAGAATGAAAATAATATAAAAAACCAAGATGTCAATCACATTTTTTTCAAAGAGAGACCTAGAGAATATCTCGGACATATTTGGTGACACCCATTTTAAGAAATGATAGGAGTGTATAGACACTATTGGATGGAATATCCATATCATTGAAGTCACTGATCCAATGCTCAAGATTTTTCTGTTTCATTGGAGAGGAGGATTTAAATGTATGTTTAGTAAGGTATATGGCTTGAGTCACTTTTCCAGTGGTAGTGATAATTACTGGAGTGGAGAACAAATTCTGTCAGGTTCTACCAAAGTAGAAAAGTTTTAATTATGGGCCCAGGGAGGGATTCTACATTAGGGTAAGTGTGGAGGAGCTCATCTCTAGAAAAATTGCCACCAGAAGACTTTTTTTCTCAGCCATAACCCCTAAAAGGAGCCTGCATATTTAATGGAAAGAGAAATGCACTTCAATTTCCTGCAGACCTGAGTTTACCCCAATATCCTTCAACACTTCCCTCCCCCCCCCAATATTTACTAGCTGTATGATATTAGACAAGTCACTAACTTTGAGCCTCAGTTCCTGCATGTGGAATTTAAAGATACTAATATTTGCTGTATATAACAATGGGGTTGTTGTGATGGTCAAGTGAGATAATAGAGATAAAAGTGTTTTATAAATCTTAAAACACTATATTGTTATCCATGAAAATCATTGATTAAGTACTACCAGGCTTGTAATTGGTACCATTTAGAGAGTGTCTATGATGAAATCATGGATTCATGATCTATTAACTCATGTTAATCTATTCACCCTTTCATCTCTAGTCTTCCTTGTGATACAGGATTTAAGGGTCCAGAAATGAAGATCCTATACAGAGATTAACCTTATTATTAGAAGCAAGTGAATAAAGCAGTCAGACTATAGCTGCTCATATTCCAGGGGAACGTCTCCCCTTCTTTTTCCTGCTCTTACATTAAATGAGCACTTCTGTGAGATTGTCTCTACCTATCTAAAAGGGAAAAAAATTAAGAGACTTTTCAAATTTTTTGTTGACTCAAAATACTCTGTTAACTCATCCTCCACCTCTTTGCAGGAATGGCCTACTATAACGTATTCCTTTCTCATTCTTTCTTTTTGGCATCCCTTGTTTCCTTTAAAACATGGTTCAAATGCCATCTCCTATACCAAGGATCTCCTAATGTCACCCTCCATTTTATTGTTAAATACTTTCTCCTTCCAAAGCTATCCTGGATTAATTTGCATTTATTTATTTCCATATATGTTCTGTTTCTTACTAATATCTAAATTCTTTTAAGGAAAAAGGACTATTTATTTTAAGGAAAAAGGACTATTTCATTTTGTCAGCATATCTTCAGTATTTAGCACTTGCAAATAGTAAATGTTCAATAAATGTTTGTTGAAATGAAAGATTTGCATATTTGTTTGGGATTCAGATTTTTTTTTCTTTTAAGGAAAGAGACTTAGATATTGACATATATTTTAGTATGACAAGATAATACTACCTTCAAGGCATAGTGTAGCATATATTTTACCAAAAGCATCTTTTCCAAATCTATATTTGGAGCTAAAAATCTATATTTGAAAGAAAGACTTCCAGTTTACTTTACTGGTATTTGATATTTGTTAGAAAGTTAAGGAAATAAAATATAGATACCCTTTGAATCAAAGCTTATCCCTCAAGGAAGCATTAATAAGAAGAAAAGCCTCAAATATGCCAAAATAGTTATAGCAAAACTTTTTTGTGATCACAGAGAATTGGAAATAAAGTAGATGCCCATCACTTGAAGAAATGGCTAAACAAATTGTAGTATATTGATATTGATATAATGGAATACCTAGTATGATGTAAAAATTATGCATGTGATGAATACAAAGCATAGAAAGATCTATAAAAACTGATGCAATGTAAAGAGATTTTAAAAATTGTATACACAATGACTACAATATAAATAGAAAGAACCACACACCAAAAAAATCAAAAGTGAATGAACAAAATTATAAAGATCAAACAGGATTAGAGAGAAGAAATATGAGAGGACATTCTCAACCCAGATTTTAATGCATGTATAAGGTCCAAAGAAGTTACACATTGCATACATTTTCAAACTTCTTCAATGTATTGATTGGTTATGCTGAATTTTTTTTCCTCTTTCAAAAGTATAATTTGTATAACCACATGGAGTAGTTCTCTGAGAATAAAAGGAGAGATACTGTAGATAACTATAACGGTGTAAAAAAATAGGAACATTAAACAAACTTATTTTTAAAAAGAAAGTTAAGTAAATGAGCATTAGGACTAATTTCTCAAACATTTTCATCTGTGATCAGAAGTCAGATTAAGGCTGAAAATCATATCTTCTAGAATCTAGACTAATGAAATTTAAGGGAGCAACTAGATTTAATTTTAGCCCATTATTCCCTCTCTCTGAAGAGAGCATAATAGTGGACAGCCCTGCTTCACCTTCTTGGAAAATGGTGGGAGAAGAAGCAAGATGTACCCTATTCTGACTCCTTTTGAGCCACAGAACATTTTTGTGCTGCATGTAAGAGAGAGCCTTTGCTATGTTCAATCAAGCTATCCATAGGATAAATTTGAAATAGAGTTCAAAATAGAGATTCCTTACATTAAGGGGACTTAGGAAAGCCTTCCTGTAAAAGGTGAGAGTTTAGTTTGCAATATAAGCACACCAGAATAACATGTAATGCAGACCCCCCGGGTCTCCCCCTCCCTGAAGGTCAGCTGTGTCACATTTCTCCCTTCCCCCCAGGGTTCTCAGGTACCCTTAAGGAGGTTTGGGGGATGACTAGACTCTCTAAATATGATTCTAATATGCACCTATGGTGTTCCCTCAAGTGTTCTGCACCCCAAATCCATTTAATTACTAACATTTGGGTTAGTTTTTGCAAAGAAATATTTACTTCAAAGATATAAAAAAAAAAAGCTCTTAGCTCAGTTTTTATAGAGCACAGGACAAATTCCAACCCCAAAACTCCTTTAAGTTCAAGTTTAGGGACAGGGCCTTGGGGATCACCTATGCTTAGTGGGTAGAAGATGAATAATAAACCAGTATAATGATGATTGTCACATGTGCAGAATAGGAGTGTTTTTCCACATGGAGAAACCTGTTTCCAGGAGAATCATGATGACATGTAAGGGAATGTGTTTTGGAGAGACAGACTGTGGAACATGTGGAGAGATGTTCC